>NC_033641.1:1489999-1745608 GCF_001540865.1 Ananas comosus
GAGGTCGGAGGAGGAGAGTGCGCCGACGTGGGGGTCGATACTCAGCCTAGGGAGATCGGACAGCCACTGGCTGCTAGTGTTGCCGTGTGAGTGCGATCGGGACCATCCGTGGTGCAATCAAGTGGCGCTGGCTCGGTGGCAGCTCTCGCGAACCCTGGTGTGCGCGGCGGAGATGGACATACTGTAGGATTGGAGCTCGACCTGCATTCGCCACGGGGCTTCTGGGGGCGGGATCCACCATCGTCATGCTCTCTAAGTTTGAGATCGGGGAGATGCTGCATGCGATCGGGGCGTACAGGGCGACGTACCTCCCGCCGATGCCGCCGATCCGACGAGCTCCGGGACGTCGTTGACGCCGTCCGCTCCAGCAACTCGAAAGAGAAAAACGGTTCTCGAACGGATACTAACAAGAGTGACATATTTGAATACATTAGGACTTTTGTAGGAATAACTTATGAAAGTTGAACTTTACAGGAATATATCTGCAATTCATTATGTTTGCGGAAACGTGTATGTAATTAACCCATTAAGAAATATGCGGTTAAGATGATAGTAATTTTTTAAGGTTAAGCGAATGATTGGTTGATAATTTGATTTAACATATAGAAATGATAAAAAAAAAAAAAATCTAACAGTGAAAAACTTACAAGCACCAAGTTCTTGGTATTTTTAAAAATACCATAGCTGAGCTCGCATTTATATTTATAATTTTGTAATCGTCAAATATTTTTAAGAATCGTATAATACTATTAAGGATATATTATGTTATATTTTTATTATTATTGTATGAATCTTGAGATAATTTAATAATTAAAAAATTACAAATACGTTGAGCTCTTGTACTTAAAAGCATAGGAGCTCAACTCGTTGGGATGGTTGGAAAAGGGGTTAATTAATTGGGCTATTGTAGTGGCTGTGAAAAAAAATGTATAATAAGAATTTGGCACACAGGTAATAGTTTTTTCTTATTTTTGTATTTTATAATTTTAATTATATCATTTAATTATTCTATTTTTTTTTTTTTGGGAAAACTTCAAAAAACCCCCCAGTGGTTTCGTAGTTACTCACTTTGCCCCCCTGTGGTTTAAAGTGTATCAATTTGTCCCCCTGTGATTTCGTTTTTATCTTTTCGGTAGTTTTTTCTTTAATATTTCGTTAATTATATACAAAAAACTTCAGATACCCATCTAGATTTATCAAATATTCACTTTAGTACCCTTTAATTTTAACTTTATTATTGATTTAAGGAAAAAAAATAATAAAATTGATAAGAAAAAGAGAAAAACAAAACCACATAAGGGCAAATTGATACATTTTAAACCACATGGGGGCAATGTGAAAAACTACGAAACCACGGGAGGCTTTTTGAAGTTTTCCTTTTTTTTGGTATCTTTAGTTAACTTGTTTGTTAATTAAACTAGTCATGTGTAACATACATGTGTTAAAGATGTTCTGCAAAGGTTGACACAAAAGTTATGAGGAATTTAAAATGGCATGAGATTTTTAATGTAAGTGGTTTTTTATATGAGTCCCCAACAGTGAAAAGCGAAGATACATGAAGCATGTGCGCCGCACGTGACTGTTTTAAAGAAAAAAGTTAACCGATAGTATAATGAAAAATAAGAATTGAAACTACAAAGTTGAAACTACAAAGTACTTAAGTGATAAGGTGGAGATAGAATATTATTGATATTATGAAAATAATGTTTATTGTTAATATTTGAAAAAACTTCAAAAACCTTCCCTGTGGTTTCGTAGTTTTCACTTTGCCCCCCTGTGGTTTAAAATGTATCAATTTGTCCTCCTGTGATTTTTTTTTTCTCTTTTTCTTATAATTTCATTATTTGTTTTTCTTAAATCAGTGATAAAGTTAAAATTAAAGGGTACTATAGTGAATATTTGATAAATCTAGATGGGTATCTAAAGTTTTTTGTATATAGTTTAATGAAATATTAACGAAAAAGCTACCGAAAAGATAGAACGAATCAGGGGGGCAAATTGATATACTTTAAACTATAGGGGGGTAAAGTCCGAAACTGCGAAACCATAGGGGTTTTTTTAGAAGTTTTCCCTTAATATTTTGACTATTGACGGGTAGACCTCACTATTAATTGATCCGTTAAAATTGACTTTTCTTTTACGAAATGATCATTTTATTATTTGATAAATATCATTTTAATTATATTTAAAAATTATTAATCAATTATAATATTTTTGTAACAACTTTTATGTCATTCCACATGAGCTATAAATTAGAAACTATAAATTTTTTTTCTAAAAAATAATTTTTTACAAGGGCAAGCTAATAGTCCAAAAGGCGATAATTAACAATCAACTAATAATAGTCCAACAACCACAGAATACATTTGCATATTTTGAAGCTTTAGAAGAATATATCTGCTAACTAAAGCTTTAGTAGTTGTAATGTTAANCTGCTGTTAGATCTACTAATATATATATAGAGTCCGACTATTATATTATCAATAGTACCAAACATTTGGTGCTATCAAGTTTTCTGTTGTTAGATCTAACAGCAGAAAACTGAATAGTACAAAGCGCTTAGTAATATATAGAGAGAGAGAGAGAGAGAGAGAGAGAGAGAGAGAGAGAGAGAGAGAGAGAGTTCGGCTACTATACTCTTATAAGTATAGAGCCTTTTGTACTGATAAATTTTTTACCGTTAGATCTATCATTTAATCATTTTCACTCTTTAGATTATACTATTCAACCAACCACCCACTCAATCCTATGGGACCCACTATCAACCTAACCGTAAGCACTTTCATCCCAACCGCACATTTTTTCATCCGAACGGCCGAAAAGTTATAAGTACAAAGGGCTCTATACTCATCTGAGTATAGTAGCCTCACTCTATATATATATAGAGTCCGGCTACTATGCTATTAATAGTACGAAGCACTTGGTGCTACCAAGTTTTCCACCGTTAGATCTACCCTTTTGATTATTTTCATCCGTTAGATCATATTATTCAACCAAACACCCACTCAATCCTAGAAAATCATTCAATTTTAACATTGTGACATTATTCTTATATTTTTATCGTTAAACATTTTGGTCCCTAATCTTTCTCATTTATATATATAGAGTAATGAAGGAGAATTAAAAGTCCACATTTTGGTCACGAATGAAAATGCAATATATGAAAAAGTTTAGAAACAAATAATAAATAGTACTTAATTATTAAGTACAAGAACCAAGTTGCAATATTGGAAACGTAAAAGGTCAACAATTCATAATATTTAGCTGGAAACTTCAATCCATGATCAACAATGCCAAATTTATTTCTTAGGAAGAGCACATAATTAATGACCACCAATTTTAAGTACAAACTAAACAAACAAACAAACAAACAAACAAACGAAAGTTATGCAGGGACCTCCAGATGGTGAGACCGTCTGATTTGCCATCTAAGTTGCTTTAAGATTTGCGCGTTGCATCTGATGCACGATAGATCGATTAGAGTGTGTCGCCGTGAGGAGAGTCGAGGGTCCCCGTACAACTTCTACTACTCCAAAACTAGGAGTTCCTCAGCTATCCACGGCAATAGTAGGCGCCGGGGTTGCAACCCCGGCCAGTGTAGGATTCGCCACGCCCACCGCAGGAGTTGCCGCAAGCTGCTTTGTCTGCGTTAAGGACGGAATTGTAGTTGAGGGCAGCCAGGATCCTTCGGTGCGTCTCCGGATACACCGCGAGCTCCACCTCGCCCTCCTCTTCCTCAGCAATAAGATGTGCGCGATGCACTGCATTGCTAGAATTAGGTTCAACTGCTGCAGCTGCAACTCGACCAACTAAAAGTAGTAGTACACTAATAAAAATAGCAACTACATAGAGAAGGAAAAAGGAAGGCCTGCACCTCTTATTTCCCATCTCTTTTACTCTTTTATTTTTGCAGCTCAATCTAGCTATTGAACTTGCTACATATATATATATATATATATATATATATATATATATATATATATAGAGAGAGAGAGAGAGAGAGAGAGAGAGAGAGAGAGGGGGGGCTTAAGGACTCCTTAATTGGTTGTCATGATATGGATGGGTCACCTACTTCCATCACATGAGGTAAATTACACTATTAATTTCTGAAATTTTTATTGAAATTGTTTAAATTAAGATATTCAACAATAATTTTTATTTTAATCGGTCTTGCTAAAGGGTGGAAAATCAACATCACTCGTTCGCGAAGTCAGTCTCTTGTTCGGCTCGAAATGAAGCTCGAGATCGAATGTTTGCTTCGTAAATGAGCCGACACCGAGCTGAATTTTTATCTGTTTAATAAACGAACGAAACACGAGCTGAGGTCAGCCTGCTTCGTGTTCGACTCGATAATAGCTCGAATATATATATTTTATATATATATATTATTATATATATATATATATATATATATATATAATATATATAATTAGCTATATTACTATCCATAGTACGAGCTCCGGTCTATAGTGTTTGTTTTCGATCTTAGGGCGTTCAAATCAACGATCCACACCGTTAAATATGATCTAGGGTATAGAATTTCTTAGGATAAAATTTTAGTTTTTTTCGATATCGTTTACTTAGTTAATAAATATATCAAAATGGACGGTGAGAAATTTAATAATCTTTAAAATTTGGAGTATAGGACTTTTAAATTCAGATCAAGAATGTTAGCCTTAATATCTATATAGTTTAAAGTATTTTTTATCAAAATTTGTAGAAATTTAGATCTTCTACACGTTAAACTCCAAACTCGTATAATATGCACATGAAAAATTGACAATTTTGAAATAGTTTGATCATGAAGTAAACTATGTCGAAAAAGTATAAAATTTTTTTCTAGAAACTTTAAATACCCTAGATCGTTTTAACGGTGTGGATCGTTGATTTGAACGCCCTAAGATCGAAAACCAACCTATAGTACCGGAGCTCGGTATATAGATAGATTTATTATATTATATAATTAGGCTACTATACTATCTATAGTACCGAGCTCCGGTACTATAGTGTTGGTTTTCGATCTTAGGGCGTTCAAATCAACGATCCACACCGTTAAAACTGATCTAGGGTATTTAAAGTTTCTAGAAATAAAATTTTATACTTTTTCGACATAGTTTACTTCATGATCAAACTATTTCAAAATTGTCAATTTTCAATGGCTATTATGACGAGTTTGGAGTTTAACGGTGTAGAAGAATCTAAATTTCTATATATATATATATATATATATATATATATATAATAAATCTTTATTAATTATTCGAGTTTTAGCCCAATTGGCCTTGATATAAAATCCAATTATAAAATAGCCTATTTAATTATAAGTAAATTTTCAAATATTAAATCAAAATATAATAAGTAATATCTCATAATTTAAATTGTTGCTTGTGAACTAACTCGTATTTTTTGTTAATAAATGAGCCAAATACGAACTGAATTTTTAGATTCGATACTTTAACTAGCCAACTCGTGTTCGGCTCGTTGACACCTCTAGTGATACATAGGATTATAAAAGTTGAGAAGGGTAAATTACAGTAGTAATTACTGAAATTTTATTGAAATTGTTTTAATTGAGATTCTTAATGATAATTTCTAGTTTAATCCATTGCTCAAATTTAAATTAATTTTTCTGAAAAAAATATGGATATGGTGAGTAATTTTTAGTGATTAAGAAATGGTAAAGGGATATATAAGTGCTTCAACTGCTATATTATTTCAAAACTAATGGCAAAATAAAATTATATTCAATTTTTTAAAGTTTCATAAATTTTAGTTGAAAAAGATATATAGAGTATTTGACAATCTCGTTTTTAAAATCCGATTCTTATTTTTAGAATCAATTTTCTAATTTTTTTAAGACCCAAAATTAGAAATAGCTAAAACCTGCTTCTTGAAATTTTATTCTAATTTTACACTCATATTTTTAATTTTTCTTTCATTTTTAGATTCAAATTTTAAAGTTTAAATTCAAATTTTTAATTTTAGATTTGAATTTTTAAATTTTAATTTTAATTTTAATTTTTAAACTTTAAATTTAAATTTTAAAATTTTAAATTTAGATATTAAAATTTAAAATTCAAATTTAGCCAAATACTCTGCAGTTTTTAATCAAAATTATTTCTTCAAACTCAAATTAATTTTTCAGAATTTAGGCGAAACAAGACCATAGTAGTACATCTACTTTTAAAATTTATAGACACTTTATTTACAATTGGGTCAAATCAAATAGGGATCTGGATATTTTATTATAAATCGGTTCGAATCCTAACCCAACATATTATCCATAATCAAGTCTAAATCTGATTTAAACATTACAAACACTCCCTTAGTTCTAACCATTATCTGATCCAATTTTTATGTGAACCCGAATTTAAAATACACCTTTTTATATTTTTAATCTTGTTTCTCCCCCAATTTTGGGCCACTCTTGTGGATTACATACATAGTAAATATATCTCATTCGATCGGTTTGACCGTGACCCAGTCTGTGCAGCAGTTTGGTTCAACTCTTTGAACCTTATAAATAAAAAAAAAAAAATTCACTTTGAACTGTTCGAATAGGAAATTCAACTAGTTTTAATCAAACTAGTCGAGTTTTATTGATCAAGTTATATTAAAATTCAACCGCTTAAAGATTTTATTTTCATTAGCACAATTAGTCTTATAAAAGATAAAATTTGAAAACTTATATCTACTTAATTTAATTAAAATATCAATATTTTATAATTAAGTATCATACTAAAATAATGATACATGTATTTTTTTATATAATAAAATTAAAAATAGTAATTAAATATTTATGATGTCATGTTGACATTACTAATTCAATCAATGACTAATCCACTATTGAGCTAGTGATGTTTAACTTAATAATATTTTGGGAAAACTTCAAATACCATCCTTATGGTTTCACACTTTCTCACTTTTATACTCTGTGGTTTAAAGTGTGTCAATTCAGTGCCCTATGATTTTATTTTTATCTTTTATTATTGATTTTACTAATTTTTTTTCGTTAAATCAGTAACAAAGTTAAAACTAAAGGATACTAACGTGAATATTCGATAAACCTAGATGTGATATCTAAAGTTTTTTGTATATAATTTAACGAAATATTAATGGAAAGGCTGACGAAAAGATAAAAATAAAATCACGGGACACTAACTCGATACACTTTAAACCTGTTGGGAGCCGAATTTCCTTCGCTTAGAAATGGTCAAAGATCCTCTTAGGAAAGCGATTCAGCTGATGAGGGATCAGATCAGCCAAGTTCGAAACCCTTTACTGTAAAAACAGTTCGGCTAGATAAGCCGAATGTACAGATTGCACAAAGACTTTGGGTTGGCTGAAGAGCCGAATAGATGGAATACACAGCGATTGGTCGGCTGAAGAGCCGAATAGATGGAATACACAGTGACTGGTCGGCTGAAAGAGCCAAATATCTTTATATATTAAAATAAAGTTGGGAACTCATACAAAACAGAGTGTGCCCGAAGGACATACAGATTCTGAAAATCTAGATTACAACAGAGTGAGCCCGTAGGGCATACAGACTCCAGATATCTAACTTAAAAACTACCCCTAAAAAAGCAGTAAATGCGGATTAAAAAGATTACATGTAAACTACTCCTAGAAAAGTGATAAATGCAGAAAAATAAAGGTATTGAAAATGCGGTGGTCTTCTTGTTCAGGGGAGAGAAAGACCTCTATTATAGGTTTCAAAGTTACTATTTATAATATCTTATCAGCCCACATTATTGGTTGGTTATAGTAGTGAGGGAAGTGGTGAGCCATGATCATGGAAGTTATGCTCCACTTCTCAACCGTTTCCGCCTAAACACTCTTAACCTTCAGGCGCCTTATTGCCGACTCCTGATGTATCATGTGTGCTTATTTCTTTGGCTCATACGTGGGTTACGTCGGCGTGTTAATTTTTAATATCAACAAAACCACAAAGTACTAAAGTAAGAAAGTACGAAATTACAGAAATGGTATTTAAAGTTTACCCTAATATTTTTGGATCGTTATTCGATTGTTTTAAAATATTGATACATATAGAGAGCTCTACATATGCCCAATAGGCTTCTTTTACTTTGCGTTAGGGCCAAGTATTTGTCCAATCACGTGACATGTTGTAATACAACCGAAAATCCAACTAAGTATATTTGTCTCTACTCTCCGGGGGCGAAAGTGGTTACAGCAAACTCCAATCAAATCCGATACCGCACGCGATAGGATAGATGTCAAAATTTAGCATTTGACATTTATTTGTATTTGAATTTATATCTACAAAATATTAAAAAAATAATTTGGATGTGAATATAGTTTTTTAAAAAAATCTAATTGTATTTGACTGTTTTCATCGTTAGGTTTTTTTAAAAAATCCGATACCGCACGCGATAGGATAGATGTCAAAATTTAGCATTTGACATTTATTTGTATTTGAATTTATATCTACAAAATATTAAAAAAATAATTTGGATGTGAATATAGTTTTTTAAAAAAATCTAATTGTATTTGACTGTTTTCATCGTTAGATTTTTTTAAAAAAATCTGACTACATTCGATTGTTTTCGTCGTTAGGAGATAAAGAGATGTTAATACATATCTTAGGGGCCTTGAAGATAAAGTGGGTTTATACCATGCTCTTCGTTTATTTTATTATGTATTTCATGTTAAAATTATATATATTTTAAACCTTTAGTGCGTTATTCCTATTAATTCTAGTTCATATTCATTTATACATATTAGTATTTATTGTTATCCGAGTAATATCCAATATAAATCTGAGCCATATCTGAATCAGAATCCGATTTCAGCGAATATGGTAAATAAAAATTTAGCATCCGACATACATCCGGATCCGAATTCACATCCAGAAAAAAATAAAAGTAGATAGATTTTGTTAAAAATTGGATTGTATTAGACTATTTTCACCCCTACTGCTCTCTATAAGAAATAAGGTAAAAAAAACATACTGGTCCAATTTATTTGTATGTTTTCACCTTATTACAAAACAAACAACTATAGAGAGTAGAGACAAATACACTTAGTTGGATTTTCAGTTTTAGTACAAATAATTGGACCAGCATTTTTTTTTTTTTTTTTATTTCGTTTGTTCGTAGGTTATCAATTTTGAAACCCACCAAATTATATAAAGTTTTTGGACCGCATATGTCACGGGACTAACATGACATTCCAATAATCCATATCGGATAATTATGGCTAGATGCGGGGTATACAAGTTTGATTAGGCTAAATATAATAACTGGACTTAAATATTCTGGGTTGGTGGTTTTGGGCTAGTGAGTTATTATTGCCAGCGGGTCGGATCGTTACAACTAAGATCCAAAAGAATAAACAAAGACGGAACCTCAGGTAGGGGTGAAAATGGTTAGGATAAATTCTAATCCTATTCAACAGTGGATTCAATAGGATGCGAGTGTGACAACTCAGTAGTCATAATCAGATAAGAACATAATTATGATTGAATATATAAGAATTATGGTTTGAACTCAACGAGTTATTATCACTAGTAGGCTCGGATTGTTACATTTGGTATCAGAGCAAGTTTATCGGCCAGAAATATAAGATGAGCTTCACATCGTTTGGTGAATTCACATCGTCTGGTGATTGTCTCATCACTATTTTGTAGCATCGAAGGAGCAAAATGAGAAATTTTCATAGTCTATGAGAATTCTAAGACATTTCGCGTTTCCAGATTATATTCTACAAATACTCCAATATTCAAATAAAAATCGCAAAATTTAAGAGTGACTAATAACTTCTCATCTGGTATTTTGTGATTTTAAGACATTTTTAATACAGCTGCGGCATTAGCTTCGTGAAGGGATAAGAGGTAAAAAGATGTGCTCAGATAGAGAGAAAGAGATGATCAGTTGGAATGCTATTAGTAGCAAACGGACTCTGTTGCTATCTTTTTATTTTTGATGATAGAAGTTCTAAATTGATGATTGGCATCGTTGAATATGATCTGTACCACTTGAACATTCTTTATTTTTTAAGGGGTAAAGTGTAGATTTTTGAATGACAGGAAAAAAAGTGAAAAAGCAGGTGTTCAGAGAGAAGCTTTATGTAATTTAGCCTTCTATTTAACAGGGAGGTCAAATGCAGTTGGATATTTTACTAAGGGTGCGTTTGGTTCGAATTATCCTGGCAGGATTATAGGCAATCCTGTCGGGATTACTGTGTTTGGCTCATCCGGTATGTAATAGGATCGGTAATGTAGCATTACAAATGACGCAGGATTACTGTGTTTGATCAGCATTACAAATGGCGCAGGATTACTGTGTTTGATCAGCATTACAAATGGCGCAGGTATGTAACCGTGTTCCATTATTTTCCTACATCGGTATTACGTAATATTTGGAGTTTAAAATTTAGAAAGGATACATTGACCGTCTTTAGTGCAAGTGGCAAAAGGTTCGGTGGTTAGTACCCGAGGTCCTGAGTTCGAATCCTAGTTGATTCACATTTTTAGCCAAGTTTATTTCTAAATAAAATAAACAAAGTGAATAACATGCTAACTATCTCTCTCTCTCAAAAAAAAAAAACATCCCTCTTATTTCTTAGCGGTGAAAAAATCATATCTTTTTAAAAAGTCATATTCGCATCCATAAATCCATACTTGTTTTTATTTTTTTTTTAAAAGTGAATTCGGATACGAATATATGTTGAATACGAAATTTTGACATCCATATCCACATCATATCGAATCCGGTGTCGGATTCGATCGGAGTTTATCCTAATCACTCTCATCCTTAGCTAAGTGTTTCTTTTTTCCAATTATTTGGATAATGTTACTCACTTTAAACTGATTGTATACATAGTTAGGTGGCTAATTATGATAGTTGAAATTTTAATTGTGCGGCAAACATAAAATGTTGTAGTTTACATGCATGGTTACATGGCTATATACAAATGGACCATAGTTTTGGTCAATGATTTGAAAATCAGATTGAATAGACCGGTTCGACTGATCTGATCATGACTCAGTTTATAAATCAATTTGTTTAACAATTTGAACTTGATGAATTAAACATCCATTTTTAACCATTCAGACTAGTGGTTCAACCATCAAACTGGTGAACCAGATCAGTTTTAATCAAACCGGCTGAAATTTTTTGGATCAAGTTATAATATAATCCACCGGCTTAAAATCAACTTACCTATATTATTTTCTATTAGCATAGACAAAATTTTGTAAAAAATAAAAATTTGTATATACTTTATTTGTGAAAATAAGTATTTTACAGTTAAGTATGATATTAAAATAATAATATATATTTTTATAAAATAAAATTAAAAATAATAATTAAATATTTATGACGTCATACTGATATATCACTAGTTTAGCTAATAGTTAATCCATTGACAGACGTGCAATCTCTACTCGTACCCGTAAGTACCTGCGAGTTACTCACAAATTTGCGGGTATAGATACTAGTTTTTCTTACTAAAAAATTATTGGTAAAACAGATGGATATTTGTTAAGTTATGGACATTTTGAACAACTTCCAAATACCCATGAGTACCCACATATATTTTTTAAATTTAAAATATATTAATTTTTAATATTGACTCTATAATCATGAAAATTTTATTAATTTTTTACCATTAAAATTTGAAATGATAAAATACTTTATACTACATAATCTATACACTTTGAAATTTATATTATTTATTATATATTATGAAAATTCAAGTAATAAGTTATGTTATATTTTTATAAATTATATATATATATATATATATATATATATATATATATATATATATTGTATTTAAAAAGTATTGGAACAAAAAGAAAAAAGAAAAAGTCATACGGATAATTCCCATATACTCCCACCCGCCTGGGGGCGGATATGGGTAAAAATGTTGTCTATCAAAAATATTTACTGATAGATTTTGCCCATGCTTATATGACCTACAAGTAGAACTACCCGTCCGTGGGTTTTCTAACCCGCCCGTTTATCAGGTCTACCTGCTATATGAAACTGGTGATCCTTAATAATATTTTTGTGTTGCTATTGATCTAATTTTTAAAATATTTATATATAGAGAGCTCTTCATTTGGCCAATAGGCTTCTTTTACTTTGCCTAAGGGGCAAATATTTGTCCAATCACATGGCATGTTGTAATACAATTGAAAGTGGTTAGAGTAAACTCCAATCGAATCTGATATCCTACTCGATAGGATGCAAAAATAAATGTCAAAAATTAGCGCTCGACATATATTCGTATCTAAATTCGCATGCGAAAAAATATCAAAAATATATGGATCTGAATATAGGTTTTTAAAAATATCCAACAGTAGTACTATTCGACTGTTTTCATCCTTTCGAGATAAAGGGATGTTAATATATGTTGTATTGTAAGGGCCTTAGGGATATATAAAGTGGTTTTATATCGTATTCTTTGTTTATGTTATTATGTTTTTTATGTTAAAATTATATTTATATTTGTTAAATATTAAATTTTATTGAATAACATATATGTACATAAAGTTTGAATACGAGTGTGAATCTTTTTATTATCTTATTCGTTCTAATTATAATTCACATTTACAAATTCGAGCCATATCTGAATCTGAATGCGATTTCACCATATATGATAAATAAAAATTTAGCATCCCACATATATCCGCATTTATATTCTCACCCGGAAAAAAGAAAGAAAGAATGCAGATACAATTTTGTTAAAAATCATATTGGTCCAATTATTAATTTGTATGTTTTTACCTTATTACAAAACAAACAACTACAGAGAACAGAGACAAATATACTAAGTTGGATTTTCAGTTTTATTGCAAATAATTGGACCAGTATGTTCTTTTAATGTTTTTGTTTTTGTTTTTGTTTGTTTGTAGGTTATAAATTTTGGAACCTACCAAATTAATATAAATATAAAGTTTTTGGAGTGCATATGTCACGGGTCTAAGATCCAAAAGAATAAACTAGGACGGAACCTCAGGTGGGGTAAAAGTGGCTAGGATAATCTCCGATCAAATTCGACACTGGATTCGATAGGATGTGAATATGAATGTCAAAATTTAGCATTTGACGTACATATTCGTATCCGAATACGCATTCTTTGTTAGATTTCAGTTTTATTACAAATAATTGAACTAGTATTTTTTTTTTTTTTTTTTTTTTGCTCGTATGTTATCCATTTTGAAATCCACCAAGTTATATAATATTTTTGGACCACATATGTCATGGGACTAAGATCCAGAAGAATAAAACAAGATGGACCTCAGGTAGAGGTGAAAGTGGTTAGGCTAAACTCTGATCAAATTCGATACTGGATTTGATAGGATGAGAATATAAATGTCAAAATTTAGCATTGGACACATATTTCTATTATAATTCAACATAGGAAGAAACTTAAAAAAAGATTAAGAAAAAATAGTATTTTCGTTTTTCTAAAAAAAAAAATCTAGAAAATGAAAATACTAGTTTTTTATAAAATTTGGAAACATCTTTCCAAAAAATGCTAGTTTTTTTGGAAAGCAAACAGATGAAAAATTTTAAAAATGTTTTTCATAAAAAAAAAAATTCTACCTTCATACAACAATTGTTTCATATAGAAATAATATTATTGGATCAAATGTTTCTACCAAACATATGCATATAAAAAACAAACATTTTCTTTTTATGTCATTTGGATGCAAAATTTTCAAATTGCATTTAATTAGACTATTTATCATCTTGCATGGTTGAATATAAGTAATTCGATATAAATCAAGTATTGACATATTGATGCAACCAGGAAATTAATAAGAATTTAGAATTTTTTATTTTCAAAATTATTTTTTTTCTAACTTGAGAGATTTTCTTTTTCAATTTTTTAGGATTTATTGTGTTAAATAAATTTCGAAAAATTAGGGTTATGGTTTAGGCTTTTTTAAATATGTTTGAATTAAAAAAAAGAGATTTATCAAATAATAAGATTTGATTTAGATTAGAATTATATTTTGAAGGCTATAAATATAGCCTATATCTTATAATTTATGAGTTGAGTTATGATAAATTAGTTTGATGTTTATGGCGTGGCTATGGTCATAGTATTTTCTTCTTCCCTCGTGCTATATGCGCCGATAAAATTTTTCTTCCTCAAATGGTTTATCTTCTCTTTCCTTCTTTATTTTATCTAATTTTCTCTATTTCTCTCTTATTTTTCTTTTAAATTTGCTTTTCTAATTCTTTTAGAAATTCTACAAATTTTTCTGACTTTTACCTTATTATCGGCTATTTTCTTCAATTTTTTCTCGATTTTTTTTTAAAAAAATATAAAACTAAAAAAACTGTACAGAAACCTATTGCTCCAGCTGTACTTTTTTTTGATTTTTTTAATCTTTTGTTATTTCAAAATTTCATTTAAAATTTATTAAAATTTTTAAAAAATTAAAAATTCGAAAATTTACTTAAAATAGGGATGGTGGGTAAAATAGGGTATTTTGTTAGTATTGTATTTTCTTATAAAAGAGTTTTTTGAATGGTTTTTATAGAATTATAGAATATAACAATGAATCTTGGGATAAAATGAAAAGGTGCACAAATATATAAAAGTTTGGAGAAAAGTGGGGGTGAAATAACTTAGCCATTCCTCACTCAATCTTTCTTTCTTGTTGTGCATTTTATATTGGCAGATTTCATGAAGTTTTTTGGAATCTTGAAGGGTTGAAGAAGAAGATATTAAGATCAAAGACTCGAAGGCATATATTGAAGCTCACGACCCCAAATATATTTATGGTTGTCAGATGTGACTCGAAATCTACTATCGTTTCCACGTTTGGGTTTACGACTCGCCGACAGCTTCGCGGTGCGACCAATTTGGAAAAGAAAATTATGAAAAAAAAATGAATGTCTGTGGTGCGACCAAGTTATGAGTTTTTCTTTTCGTTTTTGCCCTAGAGGCGTGTGATCATGGTTGGTTGTAATTTGCAGAATATTGTATTCCCTTTTCGTTCCATAGTGAAGCTCTCTCCTCCCTCGCCCGTGGTTTTTTCCCTGTAAAGGGTTTTCCACGTAAATCTGTGTCTCTTTATTTTCTGCTTGTGGTTTGATTGTTTTTTTGTGTTCGTCATTTCGTTTTCGTTTGTGCGTTTGTTGTAACAATGGTGGTTTATGAATAATCTATAAGTGTTTAGAAGACAATAGTATAGGACTATATTTAAATTTTTAATAAAACAGAGTTTTTCATGTTTTGGGGTCCAAATCATGAGCCATGAGGAAAGGTCCGAATCCTGTAAGCCATCCTGGTTATTTTGCAGGAATGGACCGGACCCTATTAAAAGGTCTGGACCCTGAACCCATCGCGAGTTCTTTAAAATTTATTTTTATAATTTTAATCTAATTCTAATATCTTCTAAACATATAAACAAGATTTGGGGATCCTTTTAAAACATGGCTAAGTATAGAATATCTTTCGGAATCCTTAAAAACTTATTTTGATACTTTCTCTCATCTTGCAAGAACAAGTTTCTTTCTTCGATTTGTTTTTTGGAGTTTTAATCCAAATATTCTCTTAGGAATCAAATTGATGGTTGCTTTGATGATTTTCTCTCGGATCTTATGATTTTCTAAGCGTCTAAATCACAACTACCTATTGTTCTTATTGCTCCGTACGGAGCGAGTGCATGTGGACTTGCGTGGAGGACGAGAATTCGATGAGGCTCGAGGATTCAAGGCGTTGGCGCTACGATGAGTCATAACATGATCGATAGAAAGAGTTCAATCGATTGAGGACCAGCGAAGAAAATCTACTTTAAGTTTAGGGTAAAGATTGAGTCGTGGACTCAGTAAATCATCTTGTACTCTATTTTTACTTAGTGGATTTGTTTGTGTGATCGCTCCAGTAGATTTTTTACTCTGCTTGGAGTTTTTCCATGAAAAGTTCTTGGTATGTTGGTTCTATTTTTTCGCACTTTGTTTATTTTACTGAGTTGTTTAGATTTACTATTTACACCTATTCATCCCTCTCTCAGTATGCTAGCTTTTACCTTTTAGGTCTCTGGACTATCAACTCTTTCATTTCTCTCTCTCTCTCTCTCTCTAAAAGTGAAGTATTTTTTTGTAAATTTGGAGTAACTTGGAGCATCTAAACATCTTAAATGCAAAAAAATTTTCATCTGAAGTGAATTCTACAATTTTGAGAAAATTGATTTGTTATTAAAATAATTTTTTTTTGTGTGTTTTCATTTGAAGTACCTCGTGTTTTGAGTAAATGTAAAAAAAGAAAAAAATCACTAAAGAAAATTTGGAGTTTCCTAAATACAGGTCCTAAACTGTTTTATTGACCATCAAAACTACTTTTTATTGACTTTGACACATGTAGTTCTAGCCCCCAAAAAGCAACTAACCATTTATGTTTTCTCTACAAATAATGATGTATTTTCTAGATAAGCAATTATGTAGTAGATTGCCTACAAAATCCACAATTTTCTTTTCAAATTGAACATATCTTAAGGATTCTCTTTTTTAATTTGTCCATCTATTTGCTCAAGTTTTATCTATCTATATATAGACCACAAGTTACTTCTTAACTCACCAATTAAACATCAACAATGGCCAAAACCATCTATTCACATCTTACGTTTCTTCTTGCAATATCTATCCCACTCATCTCCTCTGCAACTCCCGAACCACTTCAAAGATCCTTAAGCTTTAAGCTCATCTATCGTGACTCACCTGAATCCCCTACTTACAACCCTAACCTCACTAAATCACAACGCTTTGAAGAGTCGCTCCGCTTTTCTGAGAATCGACTTATCCAACTAAATAACTCTCAATCAATGCCAATGGGCTATGAAATAACCTCTATTCGGTCCGCTGTCATCTATCACTCAGCATTATACATGGTTTTCGTAACTATCGGCACAGGCAATGGCACCATTGGCTATTACTTAAACATGGACACAAGTAGTGGTCTTACTTGGACCCAATGCAAGCCATGTATCAATTGCTACCCACAAAATGATCCTTACTTCGATCCTCACCAATCCCCTTCCTTCATTGACATCTCCTGTTCTGACTAGAACCCCTGCCCACAAGGCAATTACCATTGCATCAATAGTCTTTGCCACTACGAGATTGCCTATGCTGATGGGTCACACACAAGTGGCACACTCTCGAAAGACACCTTCGGCTTTCGTTCGAGTCATGGTGATCACTTTGAGTTTGTTAACGGGCTGATTTTTGGCTGCTCACATAATTCCCATCTAGTTGCAAGCAACCATGGTTATCCATCAGGAATAATGGCATTAGGTTTGTCTGGGGAATCATTTGCGAGGCAACTTATCAATCATGGTAGTCAAGCCCGTTTCTCATACTGTCTTCCTCCAATAGGTTCAGTGCGTATAAGTTATTTACGATTTGGAAACAATATTGTACAAAGAGGGGTGGTCCAAACCACACCAATTGTACCAGCCCAAGGTGTGCACTTCCACTATATTATCTTGAATGACATCAGTGTTGGCACAAAACGAGTTGGGTTTGAGCCGCAAATGTTTTCGCGAAAGCCAAATGGGTCAGGCGGCTTCTTCGTGGATTCTAGCACATTAGTCAGTCGTTTGATAACCCCAGCTTTCGAACTGGTGAAGAAAGTGTTAAGGAGTTATTTTCGGCATAGGAATTTGGTTGAAGTAGACCCACATCAATATGGGATCTCATTCAAATCTTGTTGGCTTTTTCAGCCAGGTTATGAGGTTTTAATGCCGACTATGACATTGCATCTGCAAGGGGCTGAGATGAGTATTGCATCAAAAAATGTGTTCTATATTGAACATGAGAAAGGACTATTCTGTTTTGCAATATTGCCACTGGATAATTTGAGTATTCTTGGAGCATATCAACAAGTAAATACTCGATTTACTTATGATGTGCTGCATTCGCAGCTAGCCTTTAATCCAGAGGATTGTGAACATGACTCTCATTAATCGTGAAGAAGAGGAATAGGAGACATAAAACAAACTAGTGTGGTCATATGTATTTTATCCTTTTTTAATAGTATTTAACTAAGCTATTCTAAAATAAGAACATCTTTATAGAGAATAAATCTTTAAATGGAGGCTGTTCAAACAATGACACTATTAAATCCATCAATAGTCCACCATAGGAACTGTTGCGAATCCGGTACTCGCCCTGATACCAAATATTGAGATCCGCAACTTACTCTAGTACTGACTGCTGCTGATCTAATACTCGGTCGTTCAGATACCGGTTATTGGGATTTCGCAACGAAAGCATCAAATCGAATTTTTATCATAGATCCGTCTTCTCAGTAAAAAACTAATACAATCATAAAAGAGAGAAAAAACCAAATAGAAAATATGGATGAAATAAAATTCACTAATCAAAAGAAGATTACACCTGACTCTGACTCATCTTTTGCAACGTAATGGCTTCAATCCGAGCCTTCTTTTTAAATCTCTCTCACCTCTTTCTTGTCTTCTATAAACCCACAAAAGAAGACTATCCTATTTTCTCAAATATAGAATAAATAGAAATTCTATTCTATTTATAATATACGATTTACCCAAATATAGTATAAATAGAAATTCTATTCTATTTAATATTTAAATCGTAATTAATTTATCTTCAATAGATTGAAATATTTATTCTAATCCAATTATAAATCGAACCAAATCATTATAGGAATAATATTTTACGATCAAAATAAAGATTCCCAAACTGGTTAGTCAGGACTGCGCCCGGCAAAGCCTAGCTCGTGCTCGTGCCGTGAGCGTGGGTGTGTGTATAGTGGAGTACACAATTCTCTTATTTTTCTAAGCAAATGACTAAAGGGCTGTTTAATTTCCAAAAGGTATAAAAAAAAGTTTCAAAAGAAAAGTATTTTATGGAAAACCTTTTTTTGCAATTTTTTTACTTGTTTGATTCGGAGAAAATTTGGTTTTTTTGGAAAGCTTCTTTCCAAATTACATGAAAACTAGCCTTTTCATTCTCCTAAAAAAATTTCAAAAATGAAAATAATAATTTTTTATGAAATTTAGAAAACTTTTCATAAAAACTAGCTTTTCTCGAACCAAACGGATGTAAAACTAAAAAGAAAATGTTTTTCATGGAGCTTCCAAATCGACAATCGACACCGTTAAACATTATCTAAACTATTTAAATTATAATAAAATCAAATTTCATATTTTTTTTGATTGTTCTCTTATCTGTCAAGTGGACACAAAAATGAATGGCTGAAAATAAATATACTTCAAAATGTGATAATAGAAGTCATGTATTCAAGATCAAAAGTATAAATCTTGTTTTATATAGTTTAACTAATTTTCTAACCAAAATTTAATTAATTTAGATATTTTTACACCGTTAAATGAACAAATAGCTCATATCGGCCATTAAAATTATAAATTTTGCAACCATTTGATCATTAGGTCGATGATGTCGAAAAAGATTTGAAATTTGGTTTTTAGATACTTCAAGTAGTATAGATCATGTCCAATGGTGCTAATTGTCAATTTGTAGGTTCTATCATCGAAAGTAAATTGGTAACAATGGAACCTCAAAGTAAGTGATTGCGTCACGAGGGGTGGGTGGAACTGGCGTCGGATTACGGGCGTATCAACAAACCAGAGACCAGGGATGAGGGCAGGTCTCGTGGAGTTAGAGGAAAGGGTTTCTCAGTTATCAATCGTGCACACACTGGACAGACTACAATGGCGATGGAGTGAGGATGGACTTTTCTCGGTAAAATCGACCTACGAGGCGTTGACGGACGGGGGAACGAGGGATGCACGAGCCGCCAGTATTTAGAGAATTAGTATCCCTCTAAAGGTAAAAGTATTCTGCTGGCTGGTCCTCAAAAAGAGAACCCCTACAGTGGACTGACTCTTTAAGAGAGGGTGGATACAAAACCCAGCTTGCGTACTGTGCGAAGTGGAAGAGGAAACAGTGGACCACCTGTTTACCCAGTGTGTGTTTAGCAAGTTTATCTGTGTCAGGGGCGTTGACGGGGTACAGGCCCAAGACCTGGGAGAGGAAGTGAACCTAGTATGGGATAGGTGGAGGACCAGGAAATGCCTGTATAGGAAGAGAAATAGTCTGACGGACTTAGTAGGTTGCTGGTGGATCGTTTGGAAGACCAAAAACGACTGGACCTTTAGGAGTATCCAACCGAACCCGGGGACAGCGGTTACGAACCTTAAACAGCTGGTGAAGGATTGGGATTCCCTGCTCTCTACTTGACCTCTCTACTTGCTGCTTTTTTTTTTTCCTTTTTCTTTTTTTCTTTTTTTTAGGGGCCCTAGTTGCCCCACTCTTGTAGCCTAGTTCATCTATTCAATGAATGAAGCGGGTAGCGTGCCACCTTTTTCTCAAAAAAAAAAACAAAAAAACAATGGAACAAGTTTACTACTGATAGTACACCTTCTCAGCTCTTTTGTTAGTATTGTATTTTCTTATAAAAGAGTTTTTTGATTGGCTTTATAGAATAATACAATATAACAATGAATTTTGGGATAAAATGAAAACGAGTACAAATATATGAAATTTTGGAGTAAAGTTAAGAGTAAAATATCTTAGGCATTCATCCTCTCTCTCTCTCTCACACACTCTCTATAAAAATGAAGTATTCTTTTGTAAAATTTAATAAAGTAATTTGGAGCATCTAAGCATCTTAAATGCAAAAGTTTTTCATCCAAAGTAAATTCTACAGTTTTTTATAAAATTAAATTTTTTATTAGAATAAAGTTTTTTCTTTTGTGGTGTCTTCATTTAAAGTAGTTGTTATTTTGAGTAAATGTTAGACCACTCAAGAAGAAAAAAGAAAATCACTGAAGTAAATTCTGGAGTTCCCTAAATACAGGACCTGAACGTTTTTTATTGACCATCAAAACTACTTTTTATTGACTTTGACACATAGCAACTAACCATTTACGTTTTCTCTACAAATAATGATGTATTTCTAGAGAAGCAATTATGTAGCGGATTGCCTACAAAATCCACAATTTTCCTTTCAAATTGAACATATCTTAAGGATTCTCTTTTTTAATTTGTCCATCTATTTACTCCAGTTTTGTCAAATTTTATCTATATATATAGTCCACAATTTGCTTCTTTACTCACCAAACATTAGCCATGGCCAAAACCATCTATTCGTATCTTACCTTTCTTGCAATATCTATCCCACTCTTCTCCTTTGCAACTACCGATCCACATAAAAGATCCTTAAGCTTTGAGCTCATCTATCGTTATTCACCTCGGTCCCCTATTTACAATCTTAACCTCACTAACTCACAACACTTTGAAAAGGCGCTTCAGTTTTCTGAGAATCGACTCATCCAACTAAATAACTCTGAATCAATACCGATGGGCCATGAAATAACCTCTATTCAGCCCTCTATCGTCTACCATTCATTATTATACATGGTTTTCATGACTCTCGGCACAGGCAATGGCACCCTTGGCTACTACTTAAGCATAGACACAGGTAGTGGTCTTACTTGGACCCAATGCAAGCCATGCATCAATTGCTACCCACAAAATGATCCTTACTTCGATCCTCACCAATCCCCTTCCTTCATTGACATCTCCTGTTCTGACCAGAACCCTTGCCCACAAGGCAATTACCATTGCATCAATAGTCTTTGTCATTACGAGATTCCCTATGTTGATGGGTCACACACAAGTGGCACACTCTCGAAAGACACCTTCGGCTTTCGTTCGAGTCATGGTGATCACTTTGAGTTTGTTAATGGGCTCACTTTTGGTTGCTCACATAATTCCCATCTAGTTGCAAGCAACCATGGTTATCCATCAGGAATAATGGCATTAGGTTCGTCTGGGGAATCATTTGCGAGGCAACTTATCAATCATGGTAGTCAAGGCCGTTTCTCATACTGTCTTCCTCCAATAGGTTCAGCAAGTACAACCTATTTACGATTTGGAGACAATATTGTACAAAGGGGGGTGGTCCAAACCACACCAATTGTACCAGCCCAAGGTGTGTACGTCCACTATATTATCTTGAATGACATCAGTATTGGCACAAAACGAGTTGGGTTTGAGCCGCATATGTTTTCGCGAAAGCCAAATGGGTCAGGTGGCTTCTTCGTGGACTCTGGCACATTTCTCAGTCGTTTGATAACCCCAGCTTTCAAACGGGTGAAGAAAGTGTTAAGGGGTTATTTTCGGCATAGGCATTTGGTTGAAGTAGACCCACAGAAATATGGGCTCGTATTCAAATCTTGTTGGCTTTTTCAGCCAAGTTATGAGCTTTTAATGCCGACTATGACATTGCATCTGCAAGGGGCTGAGATGAGTATTGCATCAAGAAAGTTGTTCTATATTGTACGGGAAAAAGGATTATTCTGTTTTGCAATGTTACCATCGGATAATTTGAGTATTCTTGGAGCATATCAACAAGTAAATATTCGATTTACTTATGATCTGTTGCAATTGCAGCTAGCCTTCAATCCAGAGGATTGTGAACATGACTCTCATTAATCCTAAAGAAGAGGAGTAGAAGAATAAAAGCAAAAAAATAATATGCCCATATGTACTTTATCCTTTTTTAATAGTATTTAACTATTCTAAAATAAGAACATCTTTAGAGAATAAATCTTTAAATGGAGACCGTTTAAATAGTGAGATATTAAATCCACTATTCATATTGCTTTGAAATATGTGCATTTTATTTGATGGATGGTGAGCCAACGAGTTATTATTGCTAGCGGGTCAGGTCATTACAATTGGTATCAGAGCAAGTTCAACAGCAGGAAGTGTGAGATGAGTCTTAGCTGAGGCAGGGTCGAAATGACAGACTGAGCCAGGGTCAGTGAATGACAGGCTAAGTCAAAGTCAGAATGATAAAGCTAGCGAGGCAAGTCTACCATGGGCAATATTATATGATCAAAATGAAGATTCCCAAACATAATAGACTTTTATTTAAAATTGTACTGCGTCAAACTTTGGCTAAATTGACAAAATGTATATTAAAGGCGTGTTAAACATGATTAAAATGAGTTTCGGAGAGTTTAGAGTGAGTTTGGATCGAATTAAAACGAATTTGGATCGAAACAGACTTCAAACTCTCGAATCGGAGCTTCTATACCACTTTTGAACACTTAGAATAAGAATCGGGTGCCTAGAAATAGTTATTGATGGGCCCTTGAAGAGCCCAAAACATTTGGACTCTCTTCAAGAGAGTTGGATTTGTGGGAGTTTAAGATTCGGACGCTTGGAAGACCTAGTGGGCACCCATATGTGATTTTGAATTCTATTTGCGGATGTCCGGAAATATTTCGGGCCCTCAACCTTAGAACTCAGGTGCATGTTATGACACCCCAATAGTCCTAATAGGAATGAGATTATAATAATAACTGAATTTAAGCATTTTGGACAAGTGTTTTGGGCCTAATGAGTAATTATTACTAGAAGGCCGGGTCGTCACATTTGGTATCAGAGCCTATCATTAGTCGGAAATTGTGAGATAATTCTCAATTAAATTAGGGTCGGAATGACAGACTAAGCCAGAATCTAAATAATAAGGTGTCAGGTTAAGTCAAGATCGAAATGACAAGGCTAATAAGACAAGTCTGACATCACTTAGTGATCTTAGGCTCTGTTTGTGATTGGGCTGACGAGGACGTTAGGGCCTAAATGGGAGGAGTCTGTGGCACCTCAATAGTCCTATATCAATATGAGAGACTAAGATATTAGTAATAATAACTGGGGTTAAATATTTTGGGTCGGTGGTTTGGGCTCAACGAGTTCTTATTACTAGTGAGTTGGGTTGTTACATTTTGTATGAGAGCTAATCACTAGCCAAAAGTGTGAGATAAATCTTGGTTGAGCCAGGATCAGAATGACCGGCTAAGCCAAGGTCAGAATGATAAGGTGACAGGCTAACCCAAGGTCAGAATAACAAGGTTAGCAAACAAGTCTCACATCACCTGGTTATCTTAGGTTCTGTGTGTGATTGGATTGACGAGGACATTAGGACTTAAACAGGGGGAGTCTGTGACACCCATAGTTAGTTAATTCGGATTCAGCAAAAATTCGGTACGGGTATAATTCGGATAAAATTCGTCTTTTAATTTTTAAATTCGTTAAAAAATACGGCTAAAAAACGGATTCGGTAATTATTCGGATACGTGATTTATACGGATATTATACGTTCACCAATTAAAAATTCGGAATAAAAAATTCGACTATATAAGAAATATATAATAATTAATATACTATATATATTATTATTATAATTTTTGTATATAGATTAAATATATTCATATATTAATAATAAACCTTTATTAATAATACATAAAATTTATATATTTAAAAATATTAATAAATAATTACAAATTTATAAACAAAATATTGTATAAATATTTTTATATAAAAATAAAATAATATATATAATAAATGAATATATATTTATAAATAAAATTTTATACATAGTTACACACACACACACGAGAGGGAGGTCCACTGTGGACCTCTCCCTCATGCGGTCCACGAGGCTGAAATAGCCTCGTGGACCGCGCGCATCAATTTCTCCCAAAAGCCCCGATTTTTTACTGTTCATCTTCTTTTTCTGCAGACGACCTCGGGCGAGGAGATGCGATCCGGCGCCGCGGCCCTTGCTCCCGGCGCCGGCGAGGGCGGCGGAGGATGACGACGACGCGAGCGGCGGTGATGAGAGCGGCGACGACGAGAGCGGCGGTGACGAGAGCGGCGACGACGAGATCGGCGACAACGCGACCCTCGGCCGTGAGTCGTTGTCGCTGATTTTTTGTGCGAATTATTCGCGAATCGCGAATAATTCGCAAATAATCATTTTTGATGAAAAGATCGCGTTTTTTTTCGTATTTTTCGGAAAAATACGAAAAACGGCGCTTAATTCGGATGTTAAATAATACGCGAATAATTCGCGTATTAATCGCGAAGTAACTAACTAAGGTGACACCTCAATAGTCCCATATCAGATAGAAATAAAGTTGTAATACAAACTGAGTTTAAGGTTTTTGGGCTTGTGGTTTGGGGCTAACGAGTTATTATTGCTAGTGAGCTGGGTCGTTACATGCTTCGACATTGCAAATCGAACACCCGAAATACCCTCTAGTCACTTCAAAAATATTTCAGATGGTCCCTCCTGGGGGTTGGAACGTGTTTCAGATGCTTAACCTGAGAGCACCTCCCACTACACAAGAAACACCTTTCGGACCCCCAAAAAGAACTCATCCCCACCTGAATGTGAAAGCGGGTAGACAGGGCACCCAACCTCTCAAATGGGTGCATGTATGTAAAATAGGCACTGTACACCTTCTTGAATTTGGACAGCGAAAAAATTGTGCGGGCACCCGAAACCCTGTGCAGATAGTGTTTTTGATCTGATGCAAATAAGGATCTTTGAGGGGTTTAGTTGCTATTGTTACAAACCTATATAATGGGTGCAACAACCCGACCCGTTAGCAATAATAACTCGTTAGGCCCAAACAACCAGCCCAAAATGCTTAAGCCCAATTATTATTACTAGAGTGTAGGCCTCATATAAACTGATCGGAATCAGTATCTTATCTGATGTGAGACTATTGGGGCGTTACAAACTCCCCATGTTTAAACCCTGACGTCCTCGTCGGGTCCTAACTAGATCACAGATAGACAGAACAGGATCAGAATTACCAGGCAATGTGAGATTCCAGATGTGGCTTTTACGGGTTCAAGAGGTGGCTCCCACCAAACCCATTGGTGTAGCACTTTGTCGAACATAGTACTTAGCTCTCACACTTCCGGTTGGTATTCGGCTTTGATACCAATTGCAACGACCCGACCCGCTAGCAATAATAACTCGTTAGGCCCAAACAACCGGCCAAAAATGCTTAAGCCCAATTATTATTACTGGCGTGTAGGCCTCATATAAACTGATCGGAATCAGTATCTCATCCGATGTGGTACTATTGGGGCGTTATAATGGGCATTTCACCTTTGCCCTAATCCAACAACAATTACCCTATTTTTTCACTCTCTCCTCTCTCTGTCTCTAGACGAAATGGAGAATCATTTCTTCTATTGTTGAGCTTGGGGTTTGAGCTCATTTGGAGCATGAAAAAAGTCTAGAACTTCAAGAGGAAGCTTAGGATGTTGAAGACAATACTCTCACCTACTTTTTGCTCTCTTGAGGAGAAGAGATGAGTTGGTATTTTAGAATTTTCAAATAAAATTTTTGGGGTTCTAACTATAATAGGACCATTTTTTGATTTCAAGAGATCAAATCATCCCTTCGTAGAGATGCTAGCAAAGGTGGAGAATATTACCGAAAAAAGGTGATCTTTCTTTTTCCAATGTCTTCTTAATTCTACTAGTATGCTAGATTATAAATTATTGATCTAAATATGGCTTAGTTGCATGCTATAGAAAAACTAGGATTTTAACTTTTTTGCATGAAAATGGGGAAATGAATTAATGCATGTGATGGTAATATGAACCTAGAACATAGATTAATATGTATGGCATATAAACTTAGGTCGAAACTTAAGATGAGATATAAAGATATATGAACTCCAGGTTAAATATGAATTGGAGAACAAGTTGGTGAATAATGGACATGTGCTATAACTCTAGACGTCATTGAACTTAGGGTATCATGGTGTGTATGTCGTGACCTATTGAAAATGTCTATAGGAGTGCTGATCACCCTCGACTCCCTCGTTTGCTTAGGGAGGGCCCATCACCATCAACTCCTATTTTGCGCCGGAGTGTCAATCACCATCAACTCCGCATATGGTACTTGGAGGGGCGATCTCTTTTTACTCCAAGTGCTTACTAATGGAGAGTAGAGCGATCTCCTTTTGCTCCCCAAGTGGTTTAGTGAGGAATGTAACTAATCAACTGGATGATTAGTGACATGAGGTAATTTGGTAAACCTCTAATTAGTGGCACAGTAGTATCATGAGCATTGAGATATTGTAGCTGTAAATGCAATTATTGCATTCCTGCAATAGATTTAATTATTGTTATTAATATATATATCTACTAATGCCTCCTTTGGGCCGAGTAAGTGTAGAGAATTATTCTCAGTAGTTGCACCAAATAAAAACTTCCAGTAGTCCCTATTCCCTATAGTATATTATTTTTCATATTCTAGCACCGCCTGCGAGGCATGTGACCACAGCAATTGTAGAGTACTGGACCTAGCAAGGTCTAGATGTACCCTATTTTAGACAAATCTAACATTTTGAAATTAAATCATGTAAGCTTTGAATGAAGTTTTATTTTATGAAATGTTGCGAGTAGTGTAGACTTTAATGGTTTAAAGTTGAATGTTTAAATTTAGTAATAGTTATGCTATGATATTCCCTGTGTACAAGCCATGTATGAATGTATAAGTTGAGTTACGGTTCCACTTCGTTCGGATAGGGAAGGTCTTGCTCGTTCGATAGGCCTGTGACCGGAGCAGGCCCAATTGGCCATCTCTGGGCGTGATAGTTTAGAAATAAGGAAGAATGACATTTGAAACTTATCGACATCCAAATTGCTGCTAACTAGAGATATCAAATTATTACAACTGGCATTACTAATGCCATTACTAATACTCCTTTCCTCCTCATTAAATATCTTCAACTATCTCTAAAAGAAATTTTGAAATTTCTCCATGGCACTTACTCATCTTTCAGCTTATGCTTTTAGATGAAATTTTGTGATTACAATTTGGCATTAGAGAAATGTACTCTCTATGTCAAATTGTTGCATATTATCTCCCATTTCAGTGTTGAGCTTAGGGATGTCAATGAATACAAATATTCGAAATTTTATCCGAATTAGAATCCAAACAGAATGAATTTATTCGATGCTAAACGGATATAGTTTTGGATATGGATATCAAAAATAAAAAACCAACGGGTATGGATTCGGATATGAATTTTGACTATACCCGACCTGAATCCAAATTTATTTTATATTATATATAATATGTATGTAAAAAATTGATGTTATATTTGAATATGTATTTTAAAATTTTAGATTTAATGTAATATGTTTTGAAATATTGAAAAGAGAAATAATTGTTTCGGGTTCGGGTTTGGGTTTTCGATTTTTGTTCAGGTTCGGGTTTGGATATTTTTAAAATCTGTCGGGTTCGGATTCGGGTTTTGGGTTTGCAGTTGGGTTCGGGTTTGGGTTTTTGAAAATCTATTCCGAATTCGACCAGTTGACATCCCTACTTGGGCTAATAAAACCTTCTCTATGGTAAAATTACAGATAATTAATTAAATGCTAACATGAGAAAATTAAACACAGATAAAATAACAAAACTTAGGTAAAACAAGATTTCCTAAAATGTTGTTTGCATCCTCAGAAAAAGCACAGAATACCTTTCTAGAAAAAAAAGTTCTATGTGGAAAACACCCTTTCTAGCAGTTTTTGTTTTCTAGACAATAAATCCCAAAAATGAAAATACTATTTTTTAAAAAATTTAAAAATAAGAAGTTCAAGAAAAGCTACTTTTATGAACCAAATAGATGGAAAATACTTTTCCGGTTAAAAAAAAAACTATTTTTTAGGAATTTTTTTTTTCAAAGAGCCAAACACCTCCTAAAAAAAGAAAAGAAGAAAAAACCATATTTCCTGTCCAACAAACTATGTCGTAACCTAAATGATTCCACATTAAAAAATTATAATATATTGAATTTTAGTGTAACGTACCAAACAATCGAATTGGCGAAGCATCGAAGAATATACTATGTGATACTATTTAGAGGAGACTAGAGGAGAAATTGGATGGATTAGAGATGGTTCGACATAAATCGAAACGAAACCGAAAGTTTTAGAGCGAAAATGAAGAAGAAGTAGGGCAAAAATTGTATGGACACAGTGTCCAAATTAGCATTTTTTGGGGATGCTCTGGATGGGTGCCACGTGGCTCGTAGGCGCCCATCCCACCATCCCTTTCCCTTCCTCTACTTCTTTCTCTCTGTAAAACAAATCACATTTTTTTAAGAAAAAAAGGGACGGTGAGATGGACGCCTGCGAGCCACGTGGCGCCCATCCGGAGCGTCTCCAAGAATGTTAATTTGGACACTATGTCCATATAATTTTTGCCCGAAGAAGTGCCCCTAGTGTATGAAGTACCGGAATTAAGGAGTTATACTACCGAAACTCTCAACAACAAAACTAGGCCGAAATCCAAATAACTTTTATAGAAATTAAAAAAAATTATATGATAAATAAATAATAATAATTTTTGAATAAAATGGATATAAGATGTGCAATAACATTTCTCTATTTTTTGTATGTTAGGGCCACTTGAACCTAGATTTGAAAAAGTGATTTCTGCATAATTGATTTTAGTTCGAAAAAGTGATTTTGGTTAAAAACTATAGAGCGTTTGGCTGAATTTAGATGAAAATTAATTTTTCTGAAGTGATTTTGTAAAGTTGTTTGGCAAAATTTTTTATGTTGACAAATAATAATTTTTTTACTAAATTTTATTTTTAAAAATTAAAAATTTAAAAATTTAAATTTTGAATTTTTAAAATTTGTAATTTGAAAATCAAAACTTATAATTTTAAATTTAAATTTTTAAAATTTAAATTTTAAATTCTAAAATTTAAAATTTAGATTTAAAAATATGGATTTTAAAATTTAAAATTTGAGATTTGAAATTGGCCAATTTGCATAAAAATCCATTAGTTTTCAGCTTTTGCAAAAGTAGGCCGCCTTTTTGGATTTTGCAGATTCGGACCGGATTTTTATAAAACTGACCAAAATATCCTTATTCCTTTTTCTCTTTCCTCTTTTTTTTCCCCGCGATCTTTTTTTCTTTCTCTCCGAAGAGGGCGGTGGAAGTGGAAGCGGAGGCAGCCCACCTCGCCTTTGTCCTACGCGCCCTCGCCCTCGCCCTCGCTCTCACCCTCGCACCTTCCCTCCCTCCGCTTTCCTCACCTCCGACCACACCCAGATCGAGCCTCGACCCTCTTTTTCTTTTCCTCTTGATCCTCCTTCATCGCCTCGCCGGCACTTTACAACAGTAAAGAGGGCAGCGTCATGTCCTCTTTTTCTTTTTTTTTTTCTCTTATTTTTTTTCTCTCTTCAACCCCATCTACCATCTCCGTAATCTCCATGACGGTAACGAGGACAGCGCCGCATTCTCTTCCTCCGCCTTCGCCGGCGCAAGCACCGACGCTGGTGCCGGAGAAGAAAGACTCAGAACAAGTGCGGGTGAGAGCGAAGCTAAGAAAAAAATGTAGAAATAAAAAAATAAAAAAATAAAGAGTTAACTATAAAAAATACTTATTTTTACAAAAAAAAATAAAGAACCAGAAAGAAAAAGAAGAAGATGATAAATTTGCACTATTTCAGAAAAACGTTCCACTAATTTTGAGAAAATTTACCCTCTTTGAGAGAAAAAATATATTTTTTTGGATGAAAATTACACTCTTTAAATGAAAGTTGCACTCTTTGAACGAAAATTGTAGTATTTGGCTGAAAATTGCACTATTTGGCAAGAAAGAGAAGAGGAGGAGAAAAAATAGTATAATTTTTATCCAAATAGTGCAATTTTCGTTAAAAGAGCGTAACTTTTGTTCAAAGAGTGCAACTTTCATCTAAAAAAGTATATTATTTCTCTCAAAGAGTGTAAATTGCTTCTAAACAAGTGCAACATTCTCCTAAAATAGTACAACATTTCTTTGAAACAGTGCAAATTCATCATCTTCTTTTTTTCTCTCTGGTTCTTCATTTTTCTTGTAAAAATAACTATTTTGTATATTTATTTATTCTTTTTTTATTATTTTCTGCATATTTTTTTGGCCTTTTTGCATAAAAAATACACTTATTTTGGGCTTTTGCAAAATCGGGCCACCTTTTTCGTTTTTGCAGATTCGGTCCGCTTTTTTAGCAAACTGACCAAAATACCCTTATTACTTTTTCTCTTTCCTCTTTCTCTCTCCTCTTCGTTCTCTCGTTCTTTTTTTTTTCCGCCGGAAAAAAAAAAGCGAAGGCCAGGCGGAGCAATTTTCTCTTCTCTTTTTCTTTTTCTTCTTCTTCTTCCTCCTGCTGAAGCACCTTTTTTTTTTCTTTCCCTCTTCTTCTTCTTCTTCTTCTTCTTCCTGTAAGAGCATGGGACGCGCCACAGCGACTTCCGACCTCGCCAAGCGGCGTCCACCCGGCGGCGTTCTGCAGGGAGGGGTCGGCACCGGCGACCGCGAGCGCCGCGGCGAGGGTGGGGGCGCGCGGGAGGCGAGCGGCAAGGTGGAGCGGGGTGTCGCAGCCGGGGACGTCGCGCCGGTCGAGGCAGGCGGTCACGCGCGCCGCCCGGGGCTCCGCTAGGGCGGCGTCGCTGCCGTCGCGATCTCCGATGGCTGCTTCTTCTTCTTCGTAATGGTGTAATGGTGCACGCGGGCCGGTGCATGCAGCGGCGGCGGGCGGGCACGCGGGCGCGCTGCGGCGACTTCTTCTTCGTCGTAATGGTGTAATGGTGTAATTACATGCAGTGCCCTGCACTGTCATATGTTTTTGTTACCATGATCATCATCATCATCATAACTATGATGATAATAATAAATCCCATGCTCCACTGATTCAATTGATCCCATTGTTCCTCGGCCCAACATGGTATTATTGTGTGGCCACCAATTTGAGTCATTAGATGATGATCCACTTTGATCATAGCCACCATTAATAGTCAGCGGTGGCGGCGGCGGCGGCGGCGGCGGCGGTAGTGTTGTCGACAGTGAGGGAGCGCCCGTGAGCCGTTGCACGAGCCTGCGGAAGTCGCTCGAGTGCACGCAGTAGACCCTCGGCGCGGGGGGCCGCGGCCGCCTTGGTTGTGGCGGTCTCCAGACGGACATCGGCGGCGGCGGCCGTGGCGCGGAGTCCGAGGCATTGTGGGATTGAGGGTGTGGTTGAATTGGAGGAGGATCCATTAGCTGATGATATATATTTCTTTTTCCTTTGTTTGATTTTCTTTTGTTTTGAATTTAATTTGGTGTTGGAGGGGTGCGGGGATTTATTTATATATTTATTTACACCATTAACGGTGCCCGAGGCATTGTGCGGCCACGACTTCGCTGCCCACTCCGCGCGGCAGCGCCGGCGCCACGCCGCGCTGCTGGCGCGCTTCGACGCGCGGCGGAGCTCCACCCGCGGCTCCGCTCCGCGGGCCGCGTGCACCGTTAATGGTGTAATTACACCATTAATGGTGTAATGGTGCATCATTACACCATTACGATGAAGAAGAAGCAGCTGCAGCGCGCCCGCGTGCCCGCCCGCCGCCGCTGCGTCCACCGGCCCGCGTGCACCATTACACCATTACGAAGAAGAAGAAGCAGCCGTCGGAGATCGTGACGGCGGCCGACGTTGCCCGAGCGGAGCCTCGGGCGGCGTGCGTGACCGCCGCCCTCGACCGGCGCGACGTCCCCGGCTGCGACACCCNCGTGCACCATTACACCATTACGAAGAAGAAGAAGCAGCCGTCGGAGATCGTGACGGCGGCCGACGTTGCCCGAGCGGAGCCTCGGGCGGCGTGCGTGACCGCCGCCCTCGACCGGCGCGACGTCCCCGGCTGCGACACCCCGCTCCACCTCGCCGCCCGCCTCCAGCGAGCCCCTACCCTTGCCGCGGCGCTCGTGGTCGCCGGTGCCGACCCCTTCCTGTAGAACGCTGCCGGTTGGACGCCGCTTGGCGAGGCCGGAAGTCGCCGTGGCGCGCCCCGTGCTCTTACAGGAAGAAGAAGAAGAAGAAGAAGAAGAGGGAAAAAAAAAGGTGCTCCAACAGAAGGAAGAAGAAGAAGAAAAAGAAAAAGAGAAGAAAAAATTGCTCCGCCTGGCCTTCGCTTTTTTTTTCCGGCGGAAAAAAAAAGAACGAGAGAACGAAGAGGAGAGAGAAAGAGGAAAGAGAAAAAGTAATAAGGGTATTTTGGTCAGTTTGCTGAAAAAGTGGACCGAATCTGCAAAAACGAAAAAGGTGGCCCGATTTTGCAAAAGCCCAAAATAAGTGGATTTTTATGCAAAAAGGCCTATTTTTTTCTCGGCTCCACTCTCAATCGCACTCACTCCGAGTCCTCCTTCTCCGGCACCAGCGTTGGTGCCTGTTCCTAAAGGTAAAGGAAGAGGATGCGGTGCTGTCCTCGTTATCGTTATAGAGGGTCGCGGCGGTAGTAGATGAGGGTTGAAGAGAAAAAAAAGAATAAGAGAAAAAAAGGAGAGGAAGAGAACGTGACGCTGGTTTCTTTACTGTTGTAAAGAGTTGAGGAGGCGGTAGAGGAGGGTCGGAGAGGAAAAAAAAAAAGGGGTTGAGGCACGGCCTCGGCGGGGTCGGAGATGAGAAAGACGGAGGGAGGGAGGGTGCGCGGGCGAGCGCGAGGACGAGGGCGAGGGCGAGGGCAAGGGCGACGGCGAGGGCGCGCAAGATAGAGGCGAAACGGGCCGCCTTCGCCTTCGCCTTCGCCTCCGCCTCCGTATCCGCTTCCACCGCCCTCTTCAAAGAGAAAGAGAAAATGAACGAGAGAAAAAAGGAAATAAGGATATTTTAGTTAGTTTTCTGAAAATCCGGTCCGAATATGCAAAATCTAAAAAGACGGTTTACTTTTGCAAAAGCTCAAAACTAATGTATTTTTTTATGCAAATTGGCCTTTGAAATTTTATATCTAAATTTAAAATTTTAAAGTTTAAAATTTAAAAGTTAAAAACTCAAATACAAATTTAAAATTTAAATAAAAAATTGAAGTTTGAGTCCAAAAATCAGAATCAGATTTCAAGAAGTAGGTTTTAGTTGTTTCTAATTTCGAACCTCGAAAATTACAAAACTGATTCGAAAAATAAAAAAATATGACTTTAAAAAACTGATTCGAAAAATAAAAATATGACTTTTAAAAGAAAATTGCTAAATGCTCTTTTAAGCTAAAAATTATTTTTCCATCTAAAATTATTTTTCAGAAGCGAAACCAAACATGCACTTATTAGTTGTACTTGTACTACACAAACCTTACACTTTTGTAAGGGCTCGAACAACTCACTTTTACGCAAATCCACCTGTGACTATTTATAATTTAAATCTAGTCCTTGACTATATAGCGAGTCGTTCGGAGTAATTCCCCGTGTCCCTTCCCCTCCTTTCTCTCTCGCTCTGTGCGATCGTTCCACTCCTAGCGCGCGATTCTAGGGTTTGGAGGATTGGATCAGGGCGCTCGCCGCGAACTTGGATCGGATTCGACTCGATCTTTGAGGCGATGAAGGGATCGTCGCGGAAGAATCTATCGGTGTTCGACTTCGACGACGAGGAGGAGGCCGTGGAGGCGGCGTCGGGGAAGTACACCGCCAAGCTCCGGCCGGAGTTGGACCCTAAGATCGACGAAACCCTAAACAAGTACAGCTTCCTCCGAGCGTGTAAGTGCCCTGCCCCCCTAAACCCTAATTTGAGCTCCTCGATCCGGTTATTTTGTCGCCGTAGTTTAAAAAATATGTTGTTGTTGTTGTTGTTGTTTTTTTTTTGTTTTTTTGTTTTTTTTTTTTCGTACTGGTATGCATTGAATTGGCACGCAAATTGGTTATAGAAGCTGTTCTGTGTGGAAATTAAGTGAATTTCGTCGAATTTGTAACAATTTGGGAGGAAAATGTGGGGTTTTATTGTTGGAGGAAGGTATCGCGGCTGTTTTTCTTGTAGTGCTATGCGTTGAATTAGCATGTAAATTGGTTGCAGAAGCTGTTTTGTGTGGAAATTAGGTGAATTGCTTCAAATTCTCGACTATTTGGGTGGAACATGTGGGATTTTATTTCTGGAGCAAGTGATACTTCCTGTGTTTTTTACTAGCTTAAGATAGGTAGTTATAAGTACACCTTCTTCTGAGTGAGTAAATGCTTCCCCCAACACACTTGCTTGAACTCTCGATCAGGTTATTTAGTGCTGTAGTTCAAATTGGCTCTTTTTCTTTTTTGTAGTGATATGCGTTGAATTGGCATGCAAATTGGTTATACGTGCTGTCGTGCATGGGAAATTTGGTGAATTTCTTTGATTTTGTTACAATCTGGGAGGAAAATGTGGGGTATCATTGTTGGAGGAAGTGAGACTCTTTTGTCATTTTTATTAGCTTTAAATCGGGAGTAATTAGTACACCTTCCTCCCAGCATGTAAGGCCCCAAATCCTAACTACTACTTGTTGATCGGCTTATTCGGTAGATGTAGTTCAAAAAAGGCTTTTTGGAAAAGTTGGGGCACTGAGAGATTTTTGCATTTTGTGGTGGAGTTCATTAAGTGGCATGGAAATTGGTTAAAGCCCTAACACCTAATTTGAACTCTTGATTGGCTTGTTTAGTAGCTGTTCAAAAATGACTTTTTGAGGAAGTTGGGGCACTGGGATGTTTAAACTTTTGTGACTTACCATGCGAATCGGTTATACATGCTGTTGTATGTGGAAATTATTTGAATTGATCCGAATGTGTAAGAATTTCGAGGAAAATGTCGAGTTTCTTATCAGAGGAAGTGATACTTTTTGTAATCCTATTAGCTTAAGAAAGTTAGTAGTAACTCCCAAGCATGAAAGCCCCAAAAAACCTAATTTGAGCTCTTGATTGGCTTGTTTGTTAGCTGTAGTTCAAAAAAGGATTTTCGGAAAAGTTGCAGCACTGAGATGTTTGATTTTTGTAGCTTTTGTGCATGGGAATTATGCCAATTACTTCGAATTGTACAATTTGGAAGCAAAATGTAGGTTTTCATTATGGAGGAGGTGGTGCATTTGTAATCCTGTTAGCCTAAGATAGGTGGTAATAAGTGCACGTTCATCCAGGCATTTAAGTTTTCTCATAAACGCTGACTCGAGCTCTTGATTGGCTTATTTAGTAGTTGTAATTCAAAAATGGCTTTTTGGAGAAGTTGGGGCACAGGGATGTTTAACTTTTGTACTGGTGTGTGTTGAATTGGCATGCGAATTGGTTATATGGCGGTTGTATGTGGAAATCAGGTGAATTGCTTTGATTTTGTTACAATTTGAGAGTATGTGTGTCATTCATGAATCACCTTCATTACCTTTTGTACAAATTTTAGAAGGTCACTGAAAATTAAGAGTATTTGGCTTCGTTTCAAATCTTATCTAAAGTCGGTAGATGCCTTTTTCTTGCAGTTGCGTCAGATTATAAAAAACAAACAGACAGTTCTGGTGTCTCATGCATAGACTTGCATGATGGAGATAGCTTGCCAGAGTCATTTGCAGTAGATTCATCAGAAACTGATGAGGTTTCTTCCGATGAGAGAACTGATGACTTTAATGAAGTGATCACTACCACATCAAGATGTGTTGAACATGGCCAAGAATACTCAGATGAGATTGAAGCTGGAAAGTTTTCTACTATTGCTCAAGCTTCCAGTCTGATAACATCATCGTCGGGCAATGAGGTGTGTTCTTAGATCTTCAATCCAATGAATTTGAATTCTTTTACTTTCTCTTCTGTGGGGAATTTTCTTTTGTGGTAATGCTTTTCTGTTAGTATTCTCATGAGCTTATGGTTACCGCTAGAGAGAAGTGCTTGATAGGATTCCAGATGACAGAGATGGCTGGACATCTGAAACTCAATCTTTATCTCCCAATGATTCTGATGTTTCAGAGAATGAAGGTCATATTTGCCCTAGTTGTTATACTTGCTTTGCCTAATGTCTTGCTAACTGGAGCTTTCTATGTAACTTCAGGTTATGTGAAGCAGCCGGTGTCAGAAGAGTTTTATGCTGCATTCGATGAAAGTGAAAGAAATCCCCATGCCAGTATCAATGTAAAAGTGAAATTCCCTTGCCATATCAGTGTGTCTCAATAATCATTGGAGTAAAGATTGCTGTGCCCTTGGAATAGGGCATGCATGTCACTGGCATAACACAGCACGCTAGCATACCTTGGCACAGCACGGTTGGCACAGGCTTAGTGGCATGGGCGGCACATGTTGGCTATGCCAGATTGTGCTGAAAATTCTTGCATTGGAGTCTTGTTGCTGTTGTATTTTTTTTTATTGTGATACTTGCTGAATTTTATGTTTCACTTCTTTGGAACTCAATATGTTTATGCTTGTTATTTGAAATTATTGTGAGATTTCCTTTTTTTCTATTTTATATTGTAGGTGGAAGATGACACAACAGTTACAGTCCATCCTGATTATGTGACATGTGGGACCTCGTTGTTGGTGGAACCTAGGTTAACATTCTCTGCTGATTGTGTTACCATTGAGGGTTCAGATACAGATGTAGATGATAAAGTGATAGTTACAGAATGGAGAATTTCTGACATCATTCGCATTGATAGTCAGTGGACTGAAAGTGTGAGCTGCACCTGAATTAAAAATTAAAATTTCACTACATCTTATATGGTTGTGGAATGTATTTGTGATGTTTTGTCTTATGTAGGTTGATGCTGCGTTGGTAAAATTTCGTGTTCGAGCTAATGCGGTGGCTGAACCTAAGGAAGAGTACAAGGAATTTGGTAATTTTCTGGTTCATACTTTGTATTTTGAGGGTTCCTTTTCTTTTTTCTCTTTTGTTTGTCTGATAAGCTTCATGGCCTATGCATGCTTTTCTGCACATTGAATTGATATTTTTTCTCTGTTAATCGACAGCTCATTTCTTGCTAATTATTCAGTTGATAATTAATTTAGTTTCACTATATAGAGGTGGCGATAACTGAGTCATATTGCATGACCTATCCAACATAGACATTCAAACATTAGCCTTGGCAAAAATAAGCGTTGGTATGTCTGTTCTTATTACTTAGTGGTTAGTAAAATTGTCACGTCATTTTCTTTGTTGCTCCTTATGTGCTTTCCTATCATGTGTCTCTCTCTTCAGTTCACATTCAAGGAACATTTTGGATATCTTGAATTATATCCAAGTTCTATATGCAACCTTTATCGTCAATTTGAGCTGATATGGTTCCTTTCTTTTACACTATTAGATTGTATTATAGTAAGGTTTTCTGTGAATGATGTGCGATGGTTGGAGAAAGAGCAGAAGATAAAAAATCTTGCACAAAGATACCAAGATGTATGGAGTTCTTTCTCTTGGTAAGCTCTCATAATGTGCTCTGTCTTCTTATTTGTACTAAATTTGTTTGAGTGATTCGACTTTCTTTGCTACACACAAGTGCTTTGTTGCATCTTTCTTTCTGTCATTATAATTCATGGCTTTTCTCTCGGCTATATTGCTGCCTATGTTGTGTAACTTCAAGCCAAGAAAGATTTCTGAAATTGTTTACTGTATTTTTGTCTCCTAATTTGATTTACTCTAGCCCGTCCATTAGATAACTTGAAAGGATTCAAGGGAATTTGTTACTTCTATTGTCATTTATTCTAACCCATCAATGTTGTGTCTCTGTGATCAGCAGAGCCTGATAGCGGAACACTTCCTATATAATGCTGAATTATTGTATTTTGTAACTGGTTATTGTATCCTTATTATAATTTTTGTCGTGCGGAAATACATTTCTCAGATTATAGCTTCCCTCTTAAGGTTGCATAATTTTAGTATATACTTTGACAAAATGTAAAATAGATGTCAAGGCAAATAAAACCGAGTGCTTGAGCAAGGTGTAGGAAAGGCTGGACTATGCCAGTTAATTGATAGATTTCTGTATTAGCTTTTTAATAAGAAGTAGGTTGCGTTAACATGAAAACATAGTAAAAGGTCTACCTGATTAGTTGCTTACAAAGCACGGTATCTTCTCCCTTCTATTAGGAGTGAGTGTGTGGTTTTATAGAGGGGAAAATATAAGTAGAGTAGAATACTAGAACGACTATAAAGCTGCATGTGATCAAGAACTTTAGATAAGCCCCTGTTTTCTAAGGAATTGTCTGAATTATTTAAATAACTTTATTAAATGCTTTACTATATTGTAATTTGTAATTATTCGACTGGTCTAAATCAAGGTTTAAAGTGCCGTGGCACGGGGGCGTGCCGTTATGTCCCTGGCACGGTACGGCACAGGCACGCTTGCGTGTCGATAGATACGCGTGACCTCCTACTGGCACGCTTTGGCACGGACTTATTTCATTTTTTTTTGTTCTAATAAACTCTTATAATATTATTTTGAAAGATTTAAATAAATAATTATGAATATTTATTATATATACCTTACTACACTCATCAATTAATATGCATGTAAGCTTTTTGTAAATAAAATACAACTATACCTGATGTAGAATAGAAATTAAAATACAATAATAAAATTCACAAGTACAATAATTATTTAAATTTTCATCTTTATATAGAGATGACTGTTTAATTTGACATAGATCGTCACGTTTGATCATATGGCGTATTGTCATCTGCGGATACAAGATTTATTTGACAATATTAATATAAGTATTGCTGGTATTGTGAGAAAGTCATATATTCCAGATATTATATCCATATTTTGTTCTTTTGTTCTTTTTAAAAATATATGATCAAAATTTGTTTAGGAGATCGAATTTTGTTCCCTTGATTCACCGAAAGCTTCGCGGTGCGACAATTGTTGATAAAATATTTTGCAAAAAAAAATTAGATGTCTGTGGTGGAAGCGGAGGGCTCGGGCCGATAGGCATGTCAATTAAAAATTTGCTCCTATATTGATAAATAAGAAGTTAAAAAAAATGCATCCGCCAAAAAAAAAAAAAAAGTTGAAAAAAAGACAATAAAGTGAAAAAAAAAGACTATAGGTGGCCTGGGAGGGGGGCTCGATACCCCAGAGAACAAAAGAAAAAGGAAAAAGCCAAAAAAAAAAAAAAGAATGCAGCGGCACGCGGCACCCAGGGGGGGGTCCGAGACCCCCCCTGTTCTTGGGGGCGGCACGGGGCGGCACTTGAATCCTTGGTCTAAATGCTTTACTGTATTGTAATTTGTAATTATTCGACTAGTCTAGAAAAAAGCCTTCTGGAGGAGCATTGAATATGCTTAGACTTTCTGGATGTATTTTTAGAGTAAAATAGAGGTATGGAATATCAAACCATTTAGGGGTTGGTTGGTGGTTGGCCCCTCCATGGGGTTTAGTGCTGTTTGATGAAGCGATTTTGGATGTGAGTCCTTCTAACAGCTGCTCTACTCAAGTAAAATCAGAAGTTTGCAAATGCAGCTTTTGCTTTTGGGGCTTGGAGTTACATTGCAGCTCCCCACTGCAATAGAAACTTTAGACTTCAAATGCTCTAAAATAAGTGGCTGCAGCTAATAGAAAAATCAGAAGAATGGCCAACAAGGCATTGAACCCTAATATGGCTTACTATGAAGAAAAGTTATAAACTAGAATATGCCATATTTGCATATTTAATGAATTAACAAAGTGCTTAACACTCTTTGAATGTCATGCTTGAAATGTTGCCTGTATAATTACTTGATGGCTACTATAATACAAGTTAAGCATGTATCAGTTCCATGGCATTTGGTAGCTTACGTGTGTCAGTACCTGTAGAATCATTCAGCTCCCTCCTTTGCAAAAAAGAATCAATCAGATTTTAAGTTAAGAAAAATGAAGCCACTGTAATTTCAGCATTCATGTGTTGAATCTAAAGAAAAGATACTATACTCTTTTTTTCTTTCTTGATAATATTGTGATTGTGGGCATTAAAACATCAGCAGATGCATTCTGATATGCATACTTCTTGAGGTCAATCAGTGCTACTAACATGCTGAATCTAAATCTGGCCTGAAATTTTGTGGAGCTCATATGTAAAGATGGTAAATAGTTTGCTACTAAGATGCTGGATGAAAATGTTGCCTAAACTCTGATTGGCCTGATACCAATAGATGGTAAGTTAGGCATAAGTGCTGACTAGCTCAGAAGAAATTTAGACAGGCCTGCTGCAAACTAGCTGTTATTAAATACTATAAATAGAAACCATTAAATATTTCGTCAGGAAAACAAGTTTGAACCTGTTGCTCATTGAGGGCTAAACGTGAAACTGGTGGAATATTGTGAATGACTAAGGGCGGAATTATTAAATTGAAAAATTCATAGTCATCTAAAGGAAAAGGTTGGGAAAATTGGGTTTGGAGGCAAAAATATTAGAAATCAACTGCCTTGTGCAGCTCGCTAAGGGTTTTGGGTGATGAAGTGCCATACAAAAGGCTGGAAACCTACATATCACGGATGCTTCTATGAGCCTCACGTGTCCGTGTCGGACACGTGTCCAATGTGGACACTCCTTGGACGTCCGTTTAATGCCGATCCATAGTGCATACAACGAAAAAAAATATATACCTATATTTATTTTACTTTTTCTATGCATATGTAATGTACGATAATAAATATTTTAGCTTTTTGATGAATGCATATAATTTTTTTTGACAATATAAATAAATTATGTATGGTGGAGAATTTTTTTTCTTACAATATATGAACTATCAATGAAAATTTTATTAACTTTTATTTGTATGAGAAATATAACAATATTTTACCAAAATTAATATTTTATATATAATAAGAATATATTATTATATTAATAATATTATATTTTATTAGCGGTGTTCATGCTATGTCCGTGTTCTAATTTTTTGAAAGTTGCTGAGTCGCGGTGTCCGAGTCGTGTTCCGTGTCCCGTGTCAGTGTCCGTGACGCCTAGCTGGAAATTTTACCGTATGACTGCTCTTTAAAGCTTTAAACGTAAATAGTGGGGAAAAAGATGGTTGGGGAAAAAGATGGTTGGGAAAAACTATGTGGTTGCTTTGCTATGTTGCTATGAAGTGAAAGATGAAACGATCGGTTACATCTAGAATGTGAAGCAAAAGTTGCAGATATTATTGGACAGAGGAATCAGTCTAATTTATGCCAGTTATCTGCTGGTGATATTTCTGATGGTTAAGAATGGGCTACTGCAGGGTCATCTAAGGTTTTTCTCCTTACCCACACCTTTTTGCATGTTAGGGTGTGCACTGATTTTGTGGTATGCTGAACATATGTGTGCGCGCTTTTAATATACAATGGAACATTAAGGCATTAAGCCTGTAGATGTACAAGTCATGTACTTAAGATGAGTAAATTACGGGAAACTTTTAAGTACATTTTTGGAAGTTTGGTGTGCGATGTTGGATTTGGCTTGGAGCATAATGAAACAAGAGGTGATCAATTCCTGAGTTTTGTGAAATGCACCTAACAGAAGGACAATGCTGAATTCACTTACTTTTGTTTGGGCCACAAGTCAATATTATCCGATGACAATGACTAGATTCTTTTCTGATGATGTTATTTGACCAGATATTGCATTTCAATTTCCCTGTATTGATTGTTAGGAGTAACATTCTATTGGATCTAGTGAATTAGAGGATGGTGGCTTAACTCCTTATTGAGGTTATTTGGCTATATGTATTAGCGATTGTAAATTGGTTGATTGATAATTTTTCTTACGTCAATTACTTATTATACAATCTGACTTCTTTCATTTTGATTTTTGAAAGTTTTGCACACTGTGTAAGAAGACGCACTGTCACTATTTTGTTCCTTCACTTTTCTTTTTCAAAAGATAACTGTGCCCGACTTTTAGTAATGTCTCTTTTAAAAATGTCCAGTGATGGTTGGATTGGGGAAGAGGACACTCTGGAGCCTAATTTGGTCTTTGCAAAAGAATATTTTACTGGGTGAGTGCAACTGTCCTTTTTTCTAAAACTTATTTACTGTCTTGAGCTTCTTAATGTATGCAACTCTTCTGTATGTTTCTGTAGCTATCATTTTTGTCAATGTTAAATATGGACCTCATATCGCCCTCTTTTATCTCTTTCCTCCCTCTCTCTCTCTCTCTCCCTCCCTCCCTCCCTTTCTGTCCCCTCTGCATTGTCTTCCTTGCATCTGCTTCTCACTTCTATTCTTCTTTCTATTAGTTCTCTTAGCACTTCCTTTCCATATATATTCCCATCTATACTCCTCTAGCTCCATAAAAGAGGGTACATCTTGAAACGCGATTGTATCCAGAACTAAATTGGAATTCTATGTGGACTGAGTCGATGTTAGTTTGACTTGACTATGCATCTTTTGTCGACTTAGCTACACATATCACATTGTGCTTCCAAGGTTACATACGCAGCAATTGCGTCTTTGCCTTTTTACCTTTAATTGCTTCTTGTATTAACCTGTTTGAATGGGTTTTAGATTTGAACATCCAGCTGTTTCCACCCTTGACCAGAAGCTAATAGGCTAGCCTGCAATTATCTCCAGCAAGAAAGTCATGGGGTTCTCAGTGCACGGCGGAAGCTTATTTAGATTAAAATGAGTTCACATTTTACTCACATTCACATCTTTCTTTTTAATATGATCTAAAGTTCATCTCCTAAAATCCCTGTTGCTTTACTTCACTTAAAACTTCATCAACCTCAACCTGCACTGTATAACTGTTCTACTTGGGGAAAATCGGGGAAAATCAATTATGAAATTCCTTGGAACATATTTCTTGTTTCTTGGTTCTCGTGATGGAATTGTTCTTTATTCAAGCAAGGAGAAATTATCCAATTTTTCAGGCATTACGCAGCTGTCTCACGCTATAGAAATTTCCACTTAACCTCCATCTTGTATGTCACTTAGGACGTCATCAGATGTATTGATGGAGAGAATTAAATATCATACTACATCATCTAGCATATCCAACATGTATTTTCATTATGCGGTGCTGCAAACCTGCTAGCAATTTGAAATAAACTGCTAATTACTTCGACTTTAATTAGGTTAAGGATAATTTAAAGTAGCAATCTAACCAAGGATGATAGAGCTCTCAGTCAGAAAATGGGTGCTCTGTCATGTGATAGCTTAAGTGCAACTTAACCTGTCTTCTTGCGATAGAGATTGTTCTTCATTGGTATCAACTGACATCTTAATAAACAAAAATATTTTCCTATTCTAAATAACTGTGCAACAATTATATTCCACTTCCTTCTAGTAACTTGTACTCCGATATTATTTTGCAGCTGACTACTTTTCATGGTGAGGTGATAGTATCTGTTCTTATCCTAGTCATGCCAATTGTAGATATTATGACACGTAGAACTATTTTGGTTTCAGAATTGCAGAGCCCATTGAAGATGTTATTTACCCAAAAGGAGATCCTGATGCTGTATCTATCAGTAAAAGAGATATTGACTTGCTACTACCTGAAACATTTATCAATGACACTATTATAGACTTTTTCATCAAGTAAGTTGAGCAAATTTTTATACATAATTTTTCAGTTTATCACTTTTTTTCCTCAATGGAGATTCCTTTTTAAGTTTTCTTTGTTAGGGTAAAATGGGGTCTATACTGTGTTTAATCTGCTATTGATGTCTTCTTATCCATCTAATTTTGATGCTTGAATCATGTAAGTATCAGATCTGCAAGCAGTCATCCTTTGTCCTTTCTATTCAATCAGCGTCCTTTTTTTCTTTACCGCCATTTATATGAGATTTTTTTTTTCTCTTTTTATTTGTAGTTTACATAGAGAGGTCACATTTGGAATGTTGCAATGAGATATAGTTGCTATATTTCTTTATTAACTGCTAGAAATATGTGATATGAAGACATTAATTTTATCCAAGATTGCTGTGGCAGTTGGCATGGTTATAGACCAATCACCACAAGTAGTGAAATCTTGAGTGAAATATTTGGTTATATTCGTTTTTTATACCTTTCTATTTTTGGTGTAAAAATGGAAACCTCTTTGATTATATGGATCGATAAGCCATGGATGAAGGATTGTGCTTTGCATTAGTTTTTAGTGCTTTATGCCATGCTTAAGCACACTGAAGGGTTCATTTTGACATGTTTATTGGCCGCTATATTTGAACGCATGTAATTCGTCCTTTTTCTGGGGAGAAAACTTATGTATAATCCGATGTGCTAAGTTTTCCCAATTATGATGCTTGTGGAGTCATCCTCTCAACTGTTTGTTACACTCTTCCTAGGAGGAGAAGATGGAAGAGGGTTTTTCATTTCCAATTTTTTCCACTTTTCCATGCAGTACAACGAGCAGGAAATATTTAGGACACTAAGGTTATAAGTGTTTAATATGGAAAGCAACAACTCAGACATTTTTCTTCCCTGAAGCATCCCTCAGAAGTATCTGATTTTGATTCTTTTGGAGGAAAACCTGCTGAACCTTCCTGCTTTAATATCAACATTAAAATCGCGTAACTTATTGGACTTTTTGAGTTCAATTTGATCTAGTTGAAAAGGGACAAAGTAGTAGTTAGCCTTGTGAACTCAAGACCGCCAGCTGGTTGATTAACTGGTTTTCTGAGGTTTTGTTGTTTGATTAGTTGATTGCATCACATAAGTGCCTTTATTTTGATTCTATCAATTTATTCTCAAGGTGTCAACACTTAACTTCGTATCTATCCTTTTGAACAAACTTTCTAATACCTTGCCTTGAATCATTCTTTTTTACTGAAGTAAGATAAAATGATAAATCAAACCCCAAAGCATGTGATTGTTCTTTATTTGGTGGCTTTCATTCATTCTCTATATGACTATCTTTGCCATATCTTTAGTGTAGGGATAATGGTTATTTGCTTGATTGCAGATACTTGAAGAACAAAATTCCACCTAACGAGAAGCAAAGGTTCCACTTTTTTAATAGCTTTTTCTTCCGTAAGCTGGCAGATCTGGACAAGGATCCCGGCAAAGTTTCAGAAGGCAGAGCTGCTTTTCTTCGTGTCCGTAAATGGACTCGGAAAGTGAATATTTTTGAGAAGGATTACATCTTTATTCCAGTCAACTTCAAGTAAGAGTATTCTTGTGCCCTTCAACAAGTTTGATTTTTTACTGTAATATTAATCCATGAGCTTGAACAGTCTTCATTGGAGTTTGCTTGTTATATGTCATCCTGGTGAAGTAGCAACCTTTGAAGGTAAGGGCTTTGGCTTGTGCTTGTTTTTTTTTTTTTTTTGCATCCTGTTATTGTGCTGATGCTGTGTTGTGTTATTTCAGCTGATGACTTAAGGGAGTGTTCTAAAGTGCCATGTATCTTGCACATGGATTCTTTGAAGGGCAATCATAGTGGTCTCAAGAACATATTGCAGAGGTACTTCTTGTTCTTTGAGGACAGATGTTCCTTTTTACTCTTGTAAATTTTTGTAAGAAGAATATTGTTGTGCAATTATATGCAAATTATGCCTCTCTCTCTCTCTCTCTCTCTCTCTCTCTCTCTCTCTCTCTATATATATATATATATATATATATATATATATATATAGTTTGGCTGCTATACTATCGGTAGCACGGAGGCCTTCGTGCTATCAAGTTGTTTTCGATGATGCGGCTTCCAAATCGACGATCGGCTCCGTTAGACTTGATCTACACTATTAAAAGTATTTAGAAACTAAATTTCATAACTTTTTGATATCATTTACCTATCAAACAAGTAGTCTAAAATTGAACGGCTGAAAATAAAAATTTCATAAAAAATGATGATAAAACATTTAAATTCAAGATCAGATATACTGATCTTACTCTAAATAGTGAAAAGAATTTTCTATAAAATTTTCATCGGATTTGGATTGTTTTACACTGTTAAACTCACAAACACACCACATCGTCGATCAAGTCTAACGAAGCCAATCAAGTCTAAAGTTAGTTTCCAAATACTTTTAATAGTGTAGATCAAGTCTAACGGAGCCGATCGTCGATTTAGAAGCCGCATCATTGAAAACAACTTGGTAGCACGGAGGCCTCCGTGCTACCGATAGTATACCAGCCTAGCTCTATATATATATATATATATATATATAGAGTAGGGCTACTATACTCTTATGAGTATTGGGCCCTTCGTACTCATAAGTTGTTTTCGGGCCCTTCGTACTCATAAGTTGTTTTCGATGATGGGGCTTCCGAATCAACGATCCACTCCGTTAAATATGATCTAGAGTATTTGAAACTTCTAGAAAATAAATTTCGTAATTTTTTGAAATCATAATAAAGTCCATCAAACGGGCATAAAATGAACGGTCGAAATCGAACGACGTCCTAAAAATGGATGATCGGACCCTTCAATTTAAGATCGGAGTTATTGATCTTTATCTAGGTAATGAATAGAATTTTCTATCAAAAAATTCAACCTATTCCAATTCTTTTACACCGTTAAACTAACAACTATCCTATACCGGCCGTTAAAAATTGTGAGCTTTTGATCGTAAGGTAAATGATGTCAAAAATTATGAAATTTGATTTCTAAAAGTTTTAAATACTCTAGATAATGTTTAACGGTATGGATCGTCGATTCGGAAGCTCTATCATCAAAAACGACTTATGAGTACGAGGGCGATCGTACTCATAAGAGTATAGTAGTTGGACTATATATATATATAGAGTCCTCAAATATTTTACATCATAAATCTGGAACTACATCTTTTTTGAACACTTTTACCACTTAAGAAAGTTTTTGGGGTTTGTTTCTGGCTGTTTGAGGAGCCAAAGCAGTTCCTCGTGGTAGATATATTTACTGACCAACTTCACCCAGCTACTTTTAATCCTCTTTCCGGCTTGGTTTTGTATTGGGTAGTGATTGCTTGATGTCAATCGATGGTGCTGAAACAATTATGCAGTCCATTTCATTGTTCCCTTGTTCCAGCAATTGGAACAGCTAAAGCCTTTAGTGGGCATCTGATCTGTCATGGAGTAGTTTTGCTACAGAAATTTATACAATGATTTTATCAGAGAATTACTCACAAGTTCTAGAATTTGTACAAATTAGTCAGTTAATTAACCTCCACATATCGTTCACAGCAACCAGGAAGCTTTTATTAAACTTGATGCCATAAACAACTGTCAACTTTTCTAAACATTTGTCTTTTTGTGCATACTTTGTACAATATTTTATGTTTTCTGCACGACTTTTAACTCAAAAGTTTTCTTGAGGACACATATTCTATACATTTCCTTATCTCCTAGCATGGATATTTGCTCTTTTTTACTTGATATATAATTGGTTTTTGCTTGGTACTTTCCTGAATAGTTATTGAATATTGGCTTTATGTTTTCCTTTGGGGACTAACAGTTATTTATGGGAGGAGTGGAAGGAAAGACACCCCGATTCACCTATAGATTATTCAGAAAAATTTTTGAACTTGAGATTTGTCTCACTTGAGGTTTGTATTTTTTTCCCCTTATGTTGTACTTTGGAGAACCAGTTTGTTTGACAGTTTGTCGTTCTTGTGATTGTAGTTATGAAAATACTGACTATATGATTTTGCATATTGATTCAGATTTTTTTTTGTTTCTTTCCTTGATTTTCAACTGGTATGCGTTAGAATAATATTTATCAATACAGAGAACACCTGGTTGTTCGAAAACTGCTTAATTGCCGCAAATGAGTTATCTGAGCTTTTAAATTTTGCATGAGTGACAGCTTGCTCTTGTCTTGCCTTTCTATTTTAGTTGCCTCAACAGGAGAATTCATTTGACTGTGGCCTCTTCTTACTACATTACGTGGAGTTGTTTTTGGAGGAAGCTCCTACTAATTTCAACCCTTTCAGAATCACCAAGTTCTCCAGCTTTGTAAGTTGACACGTTTCTTTAATCACCATTTTTGTTGTCCGTAGAAAGCATAATGTGAATTTAGCAGCGAATAATGTCCAGTAGAGATAACTGCATTTTTCTAAAACTTGGCTCCTACCAATGCACTCTTCTTGTATTCTTTTATAATTGTTGTAGTGCCCATAACCAATTATTACGTTGCTGTTTTGGAAAGTAATGAATGATGATTTAATTTTTGTTGATAGTAATGTAATAACTCTTTTTGCTTCTTCAAAAGACCTAGAAGCATCTATTTTAAGTAACAAGATCGACACACAACCACAAGAATGTTTCTGAGACTCATGCTAACTTTCTTTTAGTTGATGAGGGGTTTAAAAAAAATAAAATTAATGTAGCGGTCAGTAGGATTGATTGCTAGTGTGGAACCATATGCTATCCATCCCATTTGCTTTAGTAGAAAGAGGCATTCACTGTGATAGATGTTATCTCACTGGGCAATACGAAGTGTGTGATCTGGTGCGCCTGCTGCAGGCATTAATCTCCTCCTATGACTATTCTTTGAGAAGAGTTTTCAATCCCAATGACTTCACCTGATAAAGGAGGGTAAGGCGATGGCATAGAATTTGATGACTTGAGATTAACTTCGTTTTAAGAATCTTATGGGGTTTTCTCACGCCCTTAATTCATCTAAATATACTATAGGTACACAAAATGGATACAATTACTCGAGTGCAAATTCTGAGACTTCATACTGTGGAATAACTGTATTTGAAATCCCCAACATCTCAAGGGCCATAGAACAAATAGTTTTCACTTATGTTGTCTTCATTTGCAAATGAAAATTTACATACCTCTTTGTATTTTTTGTTAAATGTATTTTACGTGTATACTTTGCCAGCTTAGCGCCGATTGGTTTCCACCTGCTGATGCTTCCTTTAAGCGATCCCTCATCAGAAAACTTATTTACGATCTTCTCGACCCGGCTCAGAGATCTATTCCAATCACCGATGCAGATGGGGATCCTTCGAGAGCTTATCCCGAATGTGACGATACCAAGCAAGAACCAGTAGTGGAGTTTCTTTCTTCGCACTGCTGCCCGAGCACTGATATAGCTACCGAAAGAGAAACTCAAACAAAAATTTCCACTACATTTTCTGTTGATGTTCCTGAATCTGATGAGAAATCGGGAGCGATTCAGCAAGTTGTTCTTAAATCCGATTCAACTTGTCAAACGCTCTCGTCTGCGGCTTGCATGTTAGAGGTATTATCCTTTTCTCCATCTAATATATTTTACCCAAGAAATTTTTTTTTTTTTTTAGGTAGGTAACCAATTGAAGTCCCCACACTTCAAAATTTTGAAACTAAGGAATAAAGATAATACTGTTAAGTCTAATAATCCAGTACTTCCATTTCTCTCCGTCGTAAACAAAGTCGACACCTAACCCTTCCTTGTGAGCATCAGACATGCCCTACTTTTTAACCGTATCTAAATCCCAGACTAAAGGACTCAGTTTGTTTCCCTTCTTAAGACCATAAGAAATCTGATGACGAGGTTTGGGGTTCGTGACCAAACTTTTTAAGGATTCGGACGCACTTAATCTTTTCAATTCGTTTTTCGATTGTACAGTTCCCAAGAAACTTTTCAATTATGTTCTCGACTCTTATCTCTTCACCACTTTTCTTTGTCACTTAGGAGCATGTGGAAGGGGACACATCGTTAGCATCCAAAACCCTAGAAAGAGAAGAGGTCCAGCTTTGTACAACCTCACACTCACCGAAGGATTTACACTCCTTACCTGAGTCTTCGAATGTCGGCAATATGGTTATTGACGCAGAAGTCGAAGGGAAAACCGAACCTCTCGAAGAAAACTTAGGTTATGTTCCAGATAGCCCGACGATCTCGTCGGAGGAGAAGAACAATGCCTGCTGTGAAGTTTCTGGGGAGAACCATACAACTGATGTGCAGGATGCGGTTGGCGAAGCCACACAAGCGATCAACGATAAGGAAATTAGCATTCTGACGAACGAGTTATCTCGTGCGACGGAGGCTGGAACGAGCGATGCCGACGAATGCTCGAAAATCGAGGCTAGAAAGGAAGAGAGTGGCAGCGATGTGCGGGAGCCGTCCCGCGATATCATTATTGCGGACGACGAGAATTCTTCAGATAAAGACGAGGTTCAGGTGACTGGAACGAGGTTTGAGCAGCAGCCCAGCAAGCGACGCAAGGTGGTGTTCCCTGAAGGATGCCGAAGGCGAACTCGGAGCTTCACGAGGGATTCCGCTTTGTGAAACCGCGCAATGCTCACTTTCGCGATTTTGTCGGTGAAATATTGAGGTTATTACTGTACTATGTAAATGTCCTTGTTGAATGTGAAATGCTTGTAAAGTGCTTGTAGGAGAGTTGGTGTTCTGAAAATGGATTCCTCCAATTTCTTGCTTTTATTTTCTACTTTTGAATACTTTACTAAAACTAGTCTCTGAATGCATAGAAAAATGTAAAACTTTTGGGTTTTTTTTTTGGTTCAATTTGCGCTGGTTTTTTAATCTTTTGATTCAAAAATCAAACCAAATTTTTTTTAATTTGATGCTATTTGAAATCAAAACCGAACCATTTACCACCGAAACCAATTTGTTTTCGCGGGTTTTTTGATTTGGTGCCCACCCTTAATGTACATGCATGTGTGAGATGAATCTACACCATTGAATGTTTTTAGTTCATAAAATATTTAGCTTGTAAAAACTAAAACTGTCTCATTCATGGCAGCTTTATTGGTCTTGGGATGAATTATAAACAACGCTCTAATAAGAGTTGGTGTTTCCAGGCATTTCATTTCCATTCCAGAGTGGAATAGAAATTGAAATTGATTTCTATAAAATAAATAATAATTACCCGAATCAATGATTTTCATTTTGAATTCTATAGTCTAAAATAAGTGAACCAAGCATGACTCTAAAAATTTAGGTTCTACATAAATTTAGGGTCTCAAATGTAGAAGCTAAAATTTCAAGGGCCAAAATTAATGAAACTAAGGCTAAGAGCTTCAGGACTAGTAAGTGCAATTTTCTTTTTCTTTCTTTCATTTTATTCACTTCAATAGCATGGAAAGTATACAATAAAAAATCACATGTATTTGCTTCAAAAAAAAAAAAAAAAAAAAAAAAAAAAAAAAAAAAAAACTATTTTTGTGGTTACAATGAAAAACAACATATAGTTAATGAATGAAATAATATATTGTTTGTATCCATAAATCCGAATCTAGAACTGAGCTTGAATCAAATCGATGATCTTCTTATCCACCTGAAAGGCCTTAGCAAGAATATCATCAGAGATGGGCGGATTCGACTGAAAGACTGCATTTCCAATAGTGATCACTCCAGGATTCTGGCTGCTCAATGCTGCGATAGCGACGGCATTGTTTGTACCGTAGTTGAACTGAAAGTGGATCAGGCCTTGGGGGAACACGAAAACATCGCCTTTGCTAAGCACCTTCGCAAAGAGCTTGTTCTCAGGGTTCGACGTTACGAAACCAACGTAGAGTGAGCCCTCCAACACGGCTAGTATCTCGGTACCCCTCGGATGGATGTGAGGAGGGTTGAGGCCATAGGGAGCAAAGTCGACGCGAGCGAGGGAGATGCCCATGAAGTTCAAGCCTGGAATTTGCACGACATTCACCGGCGTGACACTAGAGCCGACTTTGTTCGAGGTGTTGCCGGGCTTGTCGAGACCGGAAAAGAAGAAATCGTCAGGCGTGGCGAGCTTCGGGTCCTTACACACAAACCCATTCACAAAAACTGCAAGCACACAAACTAAAATGATCAGTAATGAACAAAGTAGGACTGAACTTGCAAACAATTCATTTGAATCTTCAAAACATTATAAAAGCGCATACATTTTGAAGAAAACATTGTTGGGGAGAGAAAGAGAATGATGTTAGGGACTTTCAGGCCCAACCTGGCACGCATGAATATAAAGACGTGACATATCTAATGAAACTCATTCAATCTAAAAGTTTAAACTTACTAGCTAAATTCTGGACCTAGTAGTATAGATCATTGTTTACTCTTTTATTAATTATCTGATGCGGGACTATTTACATATAAACTCTTAGTGAGAGGTAGAGAGAGAGAGAGAATATTCGTACCTTGCGACATTTTGTCCGCAACGCAGAAGTCTTGGAGAGAGCTAGGATCAGAAGCAATTGCCTGAGAAGCTGCTACAGCTAGAAGAGCAAGGAGAAGGATATGAGGAGCCATGCTTTTCTTATTTCTTTATCTAATTAATTGAGCAACAATGAATTACTATGGGAATTAGAAGTTAAATATTGCTATGGGATTTGATGGGTGTGGATGAGTATCTCTTAGCAGGGAACAAGGCATTAATATTATGCAAAGTTAAAGTTGGAACTTGATTGCTTAATTTGCTCTTTGGTGGAGGGGTGAGTTCAAGGACACTGGTATTTATAGAGAGAGAATATATTATTGTGTTCATGTGTTGAAATGGTCAAACATTTCTACTAAAAGGAGAAAGTCAACAAGGTGTGGATATGTGTAATGATCCAAAGTTTTCTTTTTTTTTCTTTTTTTTTTTTTAATTAGTGTAGACAAAGTCCTTTTTTGTGAAGATTAACTAATAATTTTTTGAAGTTGTCATCATTATTAACTTATTGTTTACTTCCGATTTGGTTGTCAGGCATTCGGGCTGAATCGGGTTCGTCCCTGATCAGGCTCCATTAGATGGTTATCTAATTGTATGGGTTGAGATTATGTTTCTCTCATTTTTCTAGGTACATTGAAATAACTAATAACTAGTGAATAAAGACCAAATATCGCATGTTATATTGAAGGTGTTTGCGACTCCAATAAGGCTATGTTTAGTTCATGATTGGAATAGTAGTGAAAAATGAAATTAGATTGTATTGGAATGGAAAATGAAACGATGAATCACTTAAAAATATTTCTTTCATTATTGATATAGAAATGGGAATAGAGATCTTCTTTTTTTTTTCTTTTTTTTTTCTTTTTTTTTTTGAGAGATAGGTAGCACGCTATCCGCTTCGTTTATTTCATTTAGAAATAAACTTAGCTGAAAATGTGAATCAACTAGGATTCGAACTTAGGTCTCGGGTACCAAGTACCAACCACCAAGCCCTTTGTCACTTACTCTAGGGACGGTCGGTGAGATCTAAAATTTTGAAACAAAGTTTTGATAAAAGAGAGGAAAGTGATGAAGGGAGAGGAAAGATAGGTGTTTGTCAGAGAGGATTTTGAATAGTTTACTTTGGAATGCGCCAATTTGGAATTGAGAGCTGGATTGAACTACACATGGATTAGGCCATTCCCATTCTAAAGCAAAATGAGAATCGAAATCCGACTCCTGTAAACCAAACAACAACTATCGGAATCAATAAATCTCATCCCGACTCCATAATCTAAAATAATTAAACCAAACAAGCCCTAAATATATAAGCCATTTATCTGCTTAATTAAAGCAGGAAAAATACTCCGAAAGTCGAGAAACTCGTGAAATATCCATGTTTCACAAAAGAGAGAAAAACCACTTTCTCAATTAATACATTTGTTGGCTATTTATTATTGACAATAGGCCTTTATGATTCAGAACACGATATGTACAAAAAAAACATTCATCGATGATTAGTTTCTGCCTATAATGAGTGTGATCTTCAACTGCGTTCTACATTGGTATAAAATTTTATTAATACTTCAACATATATATCATATAAATAAAAAAGGAAAGCACATATCAGTGAGACATTTGGAGGAAATTAAGAAGAGGATTACTGTATTCTTCTATCCTTGTTGTACACACACCAATTCTCTATTTCTTTATAACAAGTCTACGCGCTTAATTTGGTGCAAAATGAAATGGTAGGACGGTTTGATATTTTGCAATTATTTTAATCGCTTTAATATTAATAAGCTTTTCTTAATTTATGATCCTTGAGATCTTGTGCTTCTATATATCGAATGCACCATATGAACAAGCGATTCTGTAAAAGCTACGTGATTAAAATGAAAAAGCAAAAGAATAAAAAGAAAGGGATAAAAACAAAAATAATTGCATATGGCGCCTTGTAAAGATATTAAAATAGCAAATATATTTCTACAAAATTTAAGTTATCAGATTTATCCCTCCAAAAGTACTTCCGTTTGTGAATAACTACCAAATTTAGATAACCGTGAATTAAAAAAGCGATAGCTAACCGCAGTTAACTAAGGAATAAAATGACTTTTTTATTCCATCTATATAATTTGTATTTCGATGTTGAATCTGCGAAACTTACGGCGGTCGTGAGTCGAAGGCCAGACCCTCGATAGCGGTAAAAATGAGGTATACCGCATGTGCCGCGACGAGAGAGAGAGAGAGAGAGAGAGAGATACTTTATTGCAGTGACAAATTTATAAATATAAAATAGTCATTTTATACATTCACCATTAAAAAATTAATGATGAATCAAACGATAGGAACATATATAAACGAACTAGAATTTTTGAAAGCTTATTTTTGCAAATAAAATTTTTTTGAAGATATAAATCTGATAACTTATGTTTTGTAGGAATATATTTGCTGTTTGATATCTTTATATGGACATGTATGAAATTAACCCTAAAAAAAAAAAAAATCTAAAATGCCTACAACTTCATAATTAAACTCTAGTGCCTTTTATATATATATATAGACATGGTCTATGAAACTTTTCAAAAGTACTAAAAAAAAAAAATCCTACTATATGTTGTAATCCTCAAAATACCATAACATTTCTACTAGGAGAGAAAACAACCGATTCTAAAATATTCCTAAATCTAAACCGATTAGGAATAATCATAATTGACTAAATAATCTAACTCAAAATAGAAACAATATAAAAACTTTTTTAAACATAACCAAAAAGTGCAGATTCATGTACCTAAACAATTAAATTTAGATCCCAAATTCGGTTGGAATGACAAAACTGTTTAACATGTAGATCTCGAAAAATAGTTTCCGAATTAGGGTTGGACACCCAAGTGAAAAGTTATGGCCGTTTTAAAAAATTTTCAAACTGATGGTAAAAATTAACGAGCTCAACTAAATTTTCAGTCCAACTTGATTCGGTAAATTTTTCATAAATTCTAGCGCTAAATTGACCGCATCAGATTTTTTTTTTTTTTTGAGAAAAAGACAGCAAGCTACATGCTTCATTCATTAAGCAAAATAAACTGAGCATACAAGTTGGAAGCAGCTAGGGCCTCTGAAAAAACAACAAAAAGAGGGAAACAAAGGAATGGAAAAGAACGAGCTAGGCGAGAAGGGAGAAAAGAAAATAAAGTAAAGCTGGTGATGCATCAGTGCAGAGAGGTCCAATTGCTGATCAAAAGATTAACCCGTCCTAGAGATCTGGTAGCATCGGGTGGAATTCCCCAGAAGATGGAGTTGTTTCTATGCCCCCAAACAACACACCAAATTGCTGCGAGAAGGGTCAGACCTCGTGTTCTCAATGAATCTATAGGGTTGGTGGAAGTTCCTTCCCAAAGACTCCGGACGTCATCCGTGATGCCGTCAAATACGACGAAGCCTTCCGCGCTGAGGAGGGGGAATCATACGAAAACACAATTATTGAATAAGTGATCGCAGCTTTTCGTAAGTACAATGCAGAAGATGTAGTGTTGATCTACAAGTACACCTCGGTGGAGCAATTTGTCCGCAGTGAGTAATCTCTTTCGTAGTAACAGCCAAATGAAGACTTTGATTTTTACTGGGATTTTCAGACTCCAGATGTGATAGTTCGTCACGGTACGCGTCAGATTCACTTCAGAGTGGTGGTTAGTTATGTAGTTGTTGGCTCAGAGTTTAGCAACATACATGATATATTATGTTGTGTGTTTTTGAGAGTTTTCTACAGGCTTAACAGATTACTAATTGCTTTATTCATCTCACATAATTCAGTTGCACAAATTTCATGTTCTTTACTTCAACAGTAGGAAATATATAAGAAATAATAAATGAATTTTATTATTGTTATATCAAAGTAATAACAATCACACATGCATATTGCTTGAACAAAGAGTAGCAGGTACAAGCTTTGGTCAACAGAGAAAGAAACACCAGATAGTCAAGGAATGAAAGAATCATTAATTGTTTCTCTTAATTTTATATCTAGAGCTGAGCTTGAATCAAATCGATGATCTTCTTATCCACTTGAAAGGCCTTAGCAAGAATATCATCAGAGATGGGCGGATTCGACTTAAAGACCGCATTTCCAACGGTGATCACTCCAGGATTCTGGCTGCTCAATGCTGCGATAGCGACGGCATTGTTTGTACCGTAGTTGAACTGAAAGTGGATCAGGCCTTGGGGGAACACGAAAACATCGCCTTTGCTAAGCACCTTCGCAAAGAGCTTGTTCTCGGGGTTCGACGTTACGAAACCAACATAGAGTGAGCCCTCCAATACGGTCAGTATCTCGGTGCCCCTCGGATGGATGTGAGGAGGGTTGAGGCCATAGGGAGCAAAGTCTACGCGAGCGAGGGAGATGCCCATGAAGTTCAAGCCTGGAATTTGCGCGACATTCACTGGCGTGACACTAGATCCGACTTTGTTCGAGGTGTTGCCGGGCTTGTCGAGACCAGAAAAGAAGAAATCATCGGTCGTGACGAGCCTCGGGTCCTTGCACACAAGCCCATTCGCGAAAACTGCAAGTATAGAAATCAAAATCGATCAGCGATTAACTAAGAATCTTCAAAACTTTTCTAAGACATTTTGATGATGACATGCATTTGAACTTACTTTGCGACATTTTATCTGCGACGCAGAAGTCTTGGAGAGAGCTAGGATCGGAGGCAATTGCCTGAGATGTTGCTAGAGCTAGAAGAGCAAGGAAAAGGATGTGGGGAGCCATGTTTTTCATTGATCAATTGAGCACAATGAAATATGGGGAAATATTAGGTAGAGTTGGAACTTAATTGAAATATTGTTGTTGGGTTGTTAATTAGATTGGAGAAATGAGTTGAAGGAGAATGATATATTTATAGAGAGAGATTGCTGTGAATGAAGCAAGTGTTTGCACCTTGAAATAGTCTAAGCATTTCTGATTGGGAGAAGGTCAGCAAGGTTTTGAGCTCCCATGGTAATGTATTTTAAATAAAATGTAGACCAAGTCCTTTGCATATATATATATATATATATATATATATATATATATATATAGAGTGGGGCTACTATGCTATCGGAAGCACGGAGCCTTCCGTGCTTCCAAATCGTTTTCGATGTTGCAACTTTCGAATCGTCGATCGGCTCCGTTAAACTTGATCTAGAGTATTTGGAATACCTAGAAAATAAATTTTATTATTTTTCGATATTATTTGCCTAGTGATCGAATGGGCTCAAAATCAACAAATTTCAATGGCCGTAGTGAGCCGTTTGCAAGTTTAACGGTGTAGAAATATCCAAATCACGTGAAATTTTGATAGAAAATTCTTTATACTATATAAAACAAGATCAATATCTTTGATTTAAAATTTTAATGTCATATTATTACATTTTGTAAGATTTTCATTTTCTAGGCCGTTGATTTTGAGCCCTTCGTTCACGTGCCAAATGATATCGTAAAATCATAAATTTATTTTTAGGTACTTCAAATATTCTAGATAAGTTTACGGACCATCGACGATTCGAAAATCGCAACATCGAAACGAGCTGGAAGCACGGAAGGCTCGTACTTCCGATGCCTAGTAGCTCACTTTATAATATTATATTATATATTAATATATATATATATATATATATATATATTATATATATATCATTAAATCCTACTTTGAGGTGGTCATCATCATTTAGTTAATCTGTTTAATATGAAATATTAAATTATACTTTTGGCCCGCAAACTTTATTTTGTTGTAAAGTATAGCTCAAACTCTCAGGATTTAATTAACTAGTGCTCATTCCGATGTGACAATGATATAATAATACTATGATTTATCTGTGGTATAATTAAAATACCTTGTCACTGCTACATCAGCAACACATCAATTATCAAGTCAACTAAGTTAAATCATGGAACTTGATTATAATAATTTTGAAAAACCTCGAACAAAAAATTATAGTAAAATAAAGTTTGAGAACCAAAGCGTCATGCGCTTTATATATCTATATATATAGATTGAGATCTGGTTTCTCGCCATTAATCTTTTCCGTCGATTTTCGCCAAGTTTTTTTTGCTGGATCTTAAGCCTGTCGGGTTCGTCTTGCGCCACTTTAAAAGCGTGCCAATAGGGTGGAACGTGGTCGTTGTATCGCTGGAAGTAATTGCCGGAAAGCCTCGCACGTGAAGAGACAATTTCGCTTATAGGACAGTGCTCTGCATGCCTCGATCCACAGATCTTTTCTAAACTTTTTCTTTACAGCATTTATTATTATTTATTTTTTTCCTCAGATCTTTTCTGAAACTTAAATTAAACTTTCGAATTGTTTTACAGAATATTGTAATAAAATATCAGAAAGATTTTTCCATCAGCAAATGTTATAGGAACAATTGGAAGAAGAGGAATGAATTGGTGTATTGTCATAATTGAATTCCAATTGCTAATTAATTAACACATACAAATTAATTATTTCTTTATAACAAATCAACACGGTTTATTACCAAAAAGGTAGGACGGTTTGATATTTTGCAATTAATTATCTTAATCATTTGTTAACTATTAAAAATTTTATAATATTCCTTTACATGTTCTATATTTTTATTTCAACAACACCCAGTGTAATGGAAACATTCAAAGTTAGTAATTCTCTCCTACATAGAGACTTTATAATTATATTTAAAATTTTCTATATATATATATATATATAAAATTAGGCTGGAATACTATTAATTGTAAAATGCTCTTTTTGCTATCAAGTTTTTAACCCTTGGATGAAAAATTGTAGGGTCAGGATGATATTAGTCGGTTAGAGTTGAGTGGTCCCCACTGGCTTATAGTATTTAATCCAATGGTTAGAAATAATGAAAAGAGTTGATCCAAAGGCTAAAAAACTGGTAGCAGCAATGGAATTTTGCTACTAATAGTAGTCCAGTCCAACTCTATATATATATATATATATATATATATATATATATATATATATATATATATATATATATATATATATATATATATATATATATATATATAGTTAGGCTATAGTGCCTTAATTTAAAAGTACCAAACACTTGGTGCTTATAAGTTTTTTGCCGTTAGATTAATTTTTTGATTATCTCCACCCGTTAGATCATACTATTCAACTAACAACCCACTCAACTCTAGGAAACCACTATCATCCTAACCGCACATCTCTTAATTTAAGAGTCTAAAACATATAAACACCAATGACTTGGTACTTTTAAAAAAGTATAGGAGCTCAATTCTATACATACATATATAAAGAGGATTGAAATACTATCGATAATAAATGGCTCAGTTTGCTACTGATTTTTTTTTATGATAGAGTTTTCCAAATCAACGATTGGCACCGTTGAACATAATCTAGACCTTTTAAACTATCTAGAAATCACATTTTATGATTTTTTCACATTACTAATCGAACGTTCAATGGCCACAAATTTTGTAATTTTAATGATTGATAAGATGCAATTGGTCATTTAACAATATAGAAGAATCCAAATTAGCTGAATTTTTATTTACTTTTTTAAAACTATTTAAAATAAAATCTAGACATTAAATCTTAAATACAAAAATTATATTATCATTTTTAAATGTTATTCATTTTCAGCCCTCCATTTTATATCCAATTGATAGACAAAGGAACAATATAAAAAAAAATATGAAATTTGATTTCCAGATAGTTTAAAATTCTAGATCATGTTTAACGGTGCTGATTATTTGTTTAGAAACTTTGTCATCGAAAATAAATCGGTAGTTAACTGAGCTGTTTAATTAGTACCAATAGTATTCCAGTCTTACTCTATCTCTCTCCTCTATATATATAGAGATAGAGAGAGAGAGAGAGAGTTCAGATATGGTGCTTTTAAAAGCACAAAGCATTTTGTGCTTATAAGTTTTTCACCATTAAATCTACTCCTTTTATCATTTCACATGTTAGGTCATACTATTCAATCAACCGCCTACTCAATCCTAGGGAGACCGCTATCTACAACAAGATCTATATTTCTGATCGAAAATTTTAGTGCTATATCACCACTTTTTATAGAATTTTTATTTTCAGCCGTTAAAAATTATGAATTTTGAATCCTTTCGATCATTAGGTAAATGATATCGAAAAATCGCAAAAATTATTTTCTAGAAACTTCAAATGCGCTAGATCAAGTCTAACGGAGCCGATCGTCGATTCGAAAATTTCATCATCGAAAACGGCTCAGGAGCACGGAGGCCTCCATGCTCCTGAGAGCACAGCAGCCCTGCTCTCTCTCTCTCTCTCTCTATATATATATATATACAAGTTAACCTAAAGATTTAATTGCTCATTGGTAAAGAGTTATGCTTTGTTCCGATTGCACTGATTAAACTTATTTTTAGTTCAAAAATTGGTAAGTAGTTACTTAACGAAGTGAATGATTTCATAAAGAAACACACACACAGAGATATATATTAAGAAAATGAAAAAGATAAATGCTTTAATTAAGTCATAGTACATTGCCATGCATACAGGTATCTTTATATATGAGCAGCATGTTAGATTAATTATAAGTTTGTTTATTAGTTTATTATTTATTTTTGTGATGAAAGATTGTATATCTTATGAAAAGTTTTGTCCCTTTGTAAGATTGTGTCTCTTTATTTAAAGCTGTGTCTTTTTGTTTAGAATTGTGTCCTTTAGTGAAAGAATGCATATTTTCGTGATATATGGTGTTATTTCGTGCTCTATAAATAGAGATCATATTATTTTTTGTGAAATTGTGTGGATCAAGTTGTATTACAAAGTTCTTGTGTACTGAAGTTCGGTTATATTTAATAAATTTGGTTATTCTAGTTTTACATATATATACTTTTGTCGTTCCATTATATAATAGACCACCAACATTTGGTTTTTTTTTTAATTGATTTTTTTTTTTTTACCATTTTCGAATTTATAGTTACTTTTGTCTCCTCGGTACAAAAGAGAGGACACTTGAAGTTTGAAAAGACGTGTCTTTTGCTTAAAAAGACACTTTAAATTAAAAGAATATGTCTCTTGAATTGGGACACTTTAAATTTGAAAGAGTGTGTCACTTGATTTTGGGAGTCTCTTCCTGCCTATAAATATATATTGAATGGAGAGTTGATTTCTTTTAAACAAGTTGATCTTTAAACAAAGATGAAAAAAGAAATATGGAGAATAAAGTGATAGTGAGGATGTCCTACAAAAATTTACTTTAAGAATATTGCCAGAAGATAAAAATGCCGCTACCACAATATCGCACTTATCAAGAAAGACCTATTCACATTCCAGAATTTTATTCGTTTGTTGAATTCGAAAATTCAACTTATATGGGTGATATGAAAAAGTTAAAGAAGGAAGCGGAACAAGATGTGGCACATTTTGCTTTTATGAGTACTATAGGGTATGGTTTCTTTTTATCAAAGAAATATTTATTTAAAGAAACTTGCAAAAAATTTGGAGAAAGTAAATGCTGAATATAGGAAACAAATTCCTGGAAAACGCAATCAATGAGTAGGCCTCCAAAATTAAAAATTTGATTTCAAACAAAATAGTGATACAGAAAAGACTCCAAAATTATAAAGATCTGGTCTAAGAAAACGACAGTTATGCATAAACAAACTTAAGGGGAAATGTTAGATTATAAATTTGTTTCTTAGTTTATTATTTGCTTTTTTTGATGAAAGGTTTTGTCCCTTCGTAAGGTTGTGTCTTTTTGTTTAAGATTGCGTCTTCTTGTTTAGGGTTATGTCCTTTAGTAGAAGGATGCTTGTTTTCGTAATATGTTGCATAGTTTTGTGCTCTATAAATAGATAGCATATTACTTGTTGTGAAATTGTGAGGATCAAACCGACCGTCCCTAGAGCAAGTGGCAAAGGGCTTGGTAGTTGGTACCCGAGACCCAAATTCGAATCCTAGTTGATTCACATTTCTAGCTAAGTTTATTTCTAAATGAAATAAACGAAGCGGGTAGCGTGCTACCTATTTCTCAAAAAAAAAAAAAAGAAAAAAGAAATTGTGAGGATCAAGTTGTATTACCAAGTTCTTGTGTACTCAAGTTCAGTTATATTTAATACATTTGGTTATTCTAGTTTTAAATACTTTTGTAGTTTCTTTATATAATAGCCCACCAACACAACACACATCAACACACACATTGTGTCATACAGTGCCAACAAATTTTTGGTACCATCTCGTGTCACGACACTTGAAGGCACAAAACAAAGATATATAAATGTTTTGGGTGCTTTGTAAACCCTATCTTTCACTGTAATATTGCATATGCTCCAATTTTCCTATTTTAAATTTCCTATACCCATATCTAGCTACATTTAATCAATTCTCATAAACAGATAAATTTGGTTGGACATATTGCTAGTTATATTTAATATCCTCCAAAAGAAAAACTTTGAAATAGCCTTTAATTTCTTACACTAATAATTATATTTTTAAGTGTGCATGGGTACTAAACTTACCAATTACACCACCTCTAACATATTTGCTTGCCTCCACTTAATTGAACTATTGAATTCTCATGCATGGGTAATAAACTTACCAATTACACCACCTCTGACATATTTGCTTGCCTCCACTTAATTGAACTATTGAATTCTCACACTACAACAAAAACAGTGTATAGCAATATTTTTAAATATCGGTATTGGTAAAAAAAAGTGCTGCTGGCTAAATTACCAACATTTTTCAAAAGTGTTGCTATATGTGGGGTCGCTATATGTAGACCCGTCTTAATGTTTGGCACCCACTTCTCCAACGACCTGTGGTGGAGGGACACGTGGCGATTGTAGCCTTCTACGGTCTCTATGAGATCCTCACGGCCAAACTCCAGCAGTTGGAACCCTACCTCGTCGGCTGCGGCGGTGGAGGAGGAGAAGGGGAAATGGTGATCATTTTTTTTCCTTTTTTATTTGTAATTGGGCCGAGTGGGTTGGGTGTGGTTGCTTCAGTAGAAGAACTTTTTGTTTTTGATTGGATTGGGCTTTATATTTAGGCCTTAACATATTTTTTTAAAAAAAGTTTTGGCATAAATAGGATACTTACATAAAAGTGTCCCAAAAATGTGTTCATATAATCTAATTGGGATAATTGTCTATATACTCCTCATACGTTTGAAAATATCCGATTTACCCCTACTTTTTTTCTTTCTAAAATACCCCTCATATGTTCCACCATTATTGCAAAATACCTCCGCAGTTATCTCCTGTTAAGTTAACTTGGGTTAAACATGAGTTAAATATATACTACAGTTAAAAAAAATTAAAATGCCAATTTTGCCCTTAACTTAAGGGCAAATAAGAAATGTTGGTGATGGTAGAGGGGTATATTGGAAAAGACCAAAAGTCAAAATGCTTTTTGTGCCCCTGACTTTAAGGGCAAATAAGAAAGTCAGTGACGGTGGAAACATATTTGAAAGGGCAAAATAGTAATTTCACAGAGATAACAGAGTTTATTATCAGATTTTAACTCTAGGGGTATATTAGAAATAGGTTGGAACGTAGAAAGGGTATTTTCAATATTAGCCTTCTAAGAGGGGTAAATCGAAAAGTCGGAAACTTTTCAAGAGTATATAAGCACTTGCCCCAATCTAATTTTGTTGTAGTGAGAATAGAGTTTGTTCTCAGGGTTTGATTTCACGAAACCAACATAGAGTGAGCCCTCCAACACTGTTAATACCTCGATTGCTCGGGGTCGGTGTAAGGAGGGTTGATACACCATTTGTGTAGCCTAGAAATTTGATTTACATTAACCAGTGTCACACTAGACCCCAATTTCAAAATTGGCTATAGCTTAGGGGGTTCCATACATTTTTACCTTGCCTTTAAATAGAAGGAGAAATTAAGTCCACTATATGTTTGGAGGTTAATGAGAAATGTGATGGCCTGCAAACTAATTCAAAGAATATAGAAGAAATGTTATATATATGTTTAAAATTAACCAAGCAAATCTATGAAATGGTCAAGTATAATAATATATACACATAAATAAATAGAATATAATAAAAAGGAAATTAATCACATGAAAGGAACATATGGAAGAAGGGGATTGAATGTTTACATCATTCTTAGTATTAAAGATTAAAGAATAAGCCCTACTGTCAAAACCCTAATTCCAAAATTTACCCTATTCTCCCTCTCGATCATCTACCGCATCAAATTTACAGAATAAAGAGTATATTTATAATAGTGCCTAAATCCTTACATAAATAGAAATACAAATCCACTAATACTAATAATAATCAAAAATAAAATAAGATTCGAAAACCTCGTGGTTCCAGAATTCGATATATATATATATATATATATATATATATATATATATAGAGAGAGAGAGAGAGAGAGAGGCTACTATGCTAATCGAATACGGAGGCCTTCGTGTTCCAGCTCGTTTTCGATGTTCCGACTTTCGAATGTCGATCAACTCCGTTAAACTTGATCTAGAGTATTTGAAGTACCTAGAAAATAAATTTTATGATTTTACGATATCATTTGCCTAGCGAACGAAGGCGCTCAAAATCAACGGCTGAAAATAAAAATCTTACAAAATGTAATAATATAACATTAAAATTTTAATAAAAGATATTGATCTTGTTTTATATAGTATAAAGAATTTTCTATCAAAATTTCACAGTGATTTGAATATTTTTACACCCGTAAAACTTGCAAACGGCTCACTACGGCCATTGAAATTTGTTGATTTTGACCCATTCGATCACTAGGCAAATGATATCGAAAAATAAATAAATTTATTTCTAGGTACTCAAATACTCTAGATCAAGTTTAACGGAGCCCGATCGACGATTCGAAAGTCGCAACATCGAAAAGCTGGAAGCACGGAAGGCTCCGTGCTTCCGATAGTATTCTAGCTCAACTCTCTCTCTCTCTCTCTCTCTCTCTCTCTCTCTCTATATATATATATATATGTAACAGTTTACCTATTTTATAATCATTTCATTAATTTATATGGGGGTCAAGAGCCTTGATTGTTTCCTTATATATGCTTTTGGATAGATATTGTTGTCATCTTATTCTAATGCATGCACGGTGTGCATGGTTGCAGACACCCATGATTAATGCAAATATATATATATACGATAAATGCACGAATATTAAAGAATTAATATCTTGAACCGTTCAACTTTCAACACGCTTCTTCCATATGCTACATCAGGAGCTTTAGTTCCCTGACAAAATATACATTATTTTTTCTAGTACTTAGGAACCGTTTGATCAGATATAATTAGAAATATAGTATAATTAGAGAGGCACACAATTGAAAATTCGGCGGTTACAACTACATGCATTAATTTTATTTGGTTGAATTTACTAAGAAATATTCTTGTTAGTATAAATAATTTGTTTCATTCCATGCAGTTTAGAAATATAAATATATTTTTAAATTTTTATGTCTTTACATTTATATGCAGTGGTAGACTTACCTCGATCCAATGCATATATATATATATATATATTTGAAATGTGATGATTAGAAAGATAAGCTTATATTTTATTTAAAATTATTCTCTCCAACTATTGCAATTGGGATTCCAGAATCTTCTCATGCAGTTCTAATTGGACTCAAGTGCATTAAACAAAACACTGCATTTGGATATGCATGTATTTACAACTGTAGTACAATTACAACTGAATATATGTATCCAAACAACCCCTAAGCATCATGGCCACATCAAACATTAATAATATTATATATTATATATTATGCTCACACTAACTAAAGGCTCATTAACTAGTTCCCTCTAAGCCTTGTGGGCATTTTCTTTATTAGGAAGAGCTTGACCACTTCAATGCACATGCATGCACTATATATACTAGTACTCCCTACTCCATCTTTCCATCAAATCATATATACATAGCCTATCAAGTTCATTTTTTCTCATACTAACCTAGTGCTTGGCTATAGAAACTCATCAACCCATAAGTACTTAATTTAAGCTCCTCAAATTTCTCCCACATGAACTTTCTCTTGTGCTAAGCTAGAGAAAGATATATATATATATAGCTAGTAGGGCATGGCTACTCATGTTATTCTCTTTGCTATCCTTGCTTCAGCAATCTCTCAGGCATTTGCCTCTGATCCTAGTGCTTTACAAGACTTCTGCGTCGCGGATAAGTCGTTGCAAGGTACTCAATATTGCTCCCTCTTTTTGAATAAACATTTTTTTTCAGTAATAAGCTCGTACTCCCTCTTATTAGTATAATATATACAACAGATTGTCACTAAGCTCTATGTCTGTCTATTTGTCTCTCTGGCTATCTGTCTATCTATCTATCTGTCAGTTTGTCCGTCTATCTCCTCTAGCTAATAATTTATGAACTATATATACAAACTCATTTAAAGTTTATCCCATATTGCTTTTTTTTTTTTGTTTTCCAACTGAGAGGGACTATTTTGCTTAGATACTGCGTTTGAATTTTATGCGTACTTTGCAGTTCTTGTGAATGGATTTGTTTGCAAGGACGCAAAGCTTGCCACACCCGATGATTTCTTCTTCTCCGGCCTTGATAAGTCGGGCAACACTTCGAACAAATTTGGGTCTAGTGTGACACCGGTTAATGTAAATCAAATTTCTGGGCTAAACACAAATGGCATTTCCCTGGCTCGCATAGACTTTGCACCCTATGGTGTCAACCCTCCTCACACCCATCCCCGAGCAACCGAGATATTAACGGTGTTGGAGGGCTCACTCTACGTTGGTTTCGTGACATCAAACCCTGAGAACAGACTCTACTCTAAGGTTCTTAACAAGGGGGATGTCTTTGTGTTCCCTAAAGGTCTGATTCACTTCCAATTCAACAATGGTACCGGCAATGCCATGGCCATTGCAACGCTGAGCAGCCAAAACCCTGGAGTGATTACTATAGGAAATGCAGTGTTTGGGTCAAAACTGCCGATTTCTGATGATATTCTTGCTAAGGCCTTTCAGGCGGATAAAAAGACTATAGATTGGATTCAAGCTCAGTTCTAAATATCTGCGCCGAAGGCTTGAGAATGAGTAGTGGAGTGGAGATTACTTATGATCATTTCATTTGGTTACTACATATCTTCTTAGTGAGATATATATGTGTTTGTTATTTAGTTTCATTAAAATCAAAATGTATGTGTGGTTGTTTGCTTTGAGTAAAGAACATTTAAGTTGAAAAGCATATGTATTTTTCACTTTGGAAGTATGCTTAATTATTTTCAATTACTTTTTCTTTCAAATGTACATGGACTTCAATTCTCAAACATTCACAGTAAAATCCATGTACAACTTTCTACATGATGGTGGCATTAAGGATTTGAAAATTAACTACAAGTATTTGGACGCTGCACATCGTACTAAAAGTTAACACGCTCTGCTAGTTTTGAGGAAGAAGGTGCTTACGATAGACAGCTTACAGTAAAGGGGTTGGTAGCGAAAATAGAAATGTGTGTTGTGTTGCGACGAACTCGAGATAGTGGATAGAATATCTGACGCCAAATAAACGCAAGCTTTATCAGCGCTCGTCAATCACTAGTCTCTAGGAAGTGTTTAGCACTAAAAAAGGAGTAACAAACGAACAAGTTAACGACTATTGGGGCCACATGGTGGACTCCATGGTTGGAATGATATTCCAAAATCGGAGATTTGACTTGAGACGGCTGTTGCTAGATATACCTAATTTGAGAAGTCTATGGTAGCTAGGCTAACCGGCCATCTTGACCTTTTCTTAAAAAAAAATTATTTTACTTTAGTTATTTTCTCCTCTTCGAGGTCTGGTTGCCTCACTCTTATAGTCCAGTTCATTTTCTTTATAAATGAACTGGGTAGCATGCTACTTTTTTCTAAAAAAAAAGACTGTAACATTCTAAAGCAACTACCGTATCACTCATTTTGAAAAATTACAAATCTTTTTTCTTTAATTGAAAATTTTTCTAAAGCAACCACTGGCTTTTGAATTTTAAGAAAAGGTCCATTTAAAAAGCTCAATACATCGAAATTTTAGAAAATATTTTGCGCTCCAATGTTTTGCCGTTATGATTGAATTTTCTGAAGTGTTTAAACACAACATTGGCAGTACTAAATTGCGCATATATAGGGTTTATAGGTGTTAACACATAATCAACTTATAATGGTAACATTCTGAAGCACCTCTACTATTACTCATTTTGAAAAATTGCAAATCTTTTTTTTTTTTCATTTTTTTGAAAATTTTTTCGCAAGCTTAACTTTGGAGTGATTATAAACCGCTAGTTTTTGGATTTTAAGAAAAGGGCCATTTGAAAAGCTCAATATATCTAAATGTTAGAAAATATTTTGGCCTCCAAAATTTTGCCATTATGATTGAATTGCTGATGTCACTGCAACAAAATCAGGTTATAGCGACACAAATTTGGGACACTTTTGTCTAAGTGTCTCATTTATGCCAAAATTTAAAAAAACATCTACTAATGTCTAAATATAAAGCCGAATCCAACAAAAAATAAAAGGTTACTCTACTCAACCCACCCAACCCAGCCCATTTGGCCCGATTACAAACAGAAAAGAAAAAATAAAGAAAAATCGATTGCCATCTCCCCTTCTCCTCTCACTCATTCCACTGAAATTCTAGACGAAGGGCTCTTCTCTCTCGTCCTCCTCCGCCATCGCAGCCAACAAGGTCGAGTTCCGGCGGTTGTTAGATACTTAAATAAGTGTTGCTAAATTAGCAGCACTCTTTTTAGGTTATAGCGACACTCTTTAACTGTTACTATATACCTAGCGACCCCACATATAGCAACACTTTTTAAATGTATCGGTAATTTAGCCAGTAGCACTTTTTTTGACCTGTACCGATATTTAAAAGTGTCGTTATATACCATTTTTGTTGTAGTGTGTGTTAACAACGTTGTCAATACTAAAATGGGACGCATGATTGTGTGCATGAGCTAATTAATGCCCTCCACTTTATCAAATATTAACAAATCAGCAACTTATAAGGGTAACATTCTGAAGCATCACTAGTTTTACTCATTTAAGAAAATTGCAAATATTGTTTCCATCTTTTTCTGAAAAAATTTTCGCAGGATTATCTTCGGTGTGATTATAAACCACTAGCTTTTGAATTTTAAGAAAAGGTTCATTTAAAAAGCTCAATACATCAAAATTTTGAAAAAATGCTTTTGGGGCGTAAAATTGTTACTGCTACGATTGAATCAATCGATGATTTGTTAACAATGTTGGCAGTACTAAATGCCCTCACTTTATATGTGTAAATACGGATAACATTCTGAAGCACTTCCAGTATTTCTTGTTTTAGAAAATTGCAAATCTTTTTTTTTTTTTTTTTTTGAAAATATGTCGCAAGCTTAACTTCGATGTGATCATAAACCACTTTTCAATTAAGTCATTAAAATGTAAATTTTGGATTAGTTGGCGTAGCCCAATTACAAATTTGGTTGGGTTAAAGGCTAATTCTTGGATTGTGACTCTTGGGCCTAATGATTTTTTTTTTTTTTTTTTCGTCAAACAGCGATCCGAAAATATTAACCATTGATTGAACCAGTGAAGTCAGCATGACCTCCTAAATATTAATTATTATTTCTAATTTTATTATATAAAAAATATTCATATACTATTATTATAGAATAATATTTAATTATAAAATACTAACTTCTAGATCAAATTAAGTAGATATAAGCTTTTCATATTTTTGTTTTATAACTCTAATAGAAATAAAAACATCTAATTTAAATTTAAGGCATTGAATTTTAACATAACTTGATCAAAAAAACTCGGCCGGTTTAATTAAAATCGAATCGGTTCACCAAATCAATAGTTGAACCACCAGTTTGAACAGTTCAAAATGGTTTGACTTATCCAATTCAAAGAATTGAATTGAGCTATTTTATATACTGGGTCGCAATTAGGGGTGGAAACGAGCCGAGCTCGAGCGAGCTTACCTCGGCTCAAATTCGGCTTGAAATTAATTTCGAGCTTAAATTTAAGCTCAAGCTTGGATTGAAATTAATTCAAGCCAAGCTCGAGCGAGCCTAATTTCGAGTCGAGCGAGCTCGAGCCCTAAACGAGCCGCTTGAAATTCCCAACATCATACGATCAATAGTTTAATTTGTATAGAACATTATCTATAATTTGATACAAAAATGTCTAATAGTTCAAAGTACAAAATAATTATATAAAATATAGTATTATAATATAAAAAAATAATTTATGAATTGAATATCTAATCTTTTCAGCTCACATGTCTTTTCTTCTGCCTTCAATCTCCATATTATTCATTTTCATTTATGCAGTCAAAAATAAATAAATTATATAGATAAATATTGGATTAATATCGATCATATATAACAAAAATTAAATTTTATATGAATAATAATTTTTTACTTTAAAAATATCTGTATATTTTCTCAAGCATACAATTAATAGCAAGGTAGGCACGCAGCATATGCTGTTACTGTGGTAACTTGAGACTTTGGCCGCTTAGGGTGAGAAGACAGAAAAAGAGAAAGAGAGAAACATATTTAAAAATTAGAGTTATGTGAAGAAAAAAAAAGAAAAATGTATAAATTTAGTAAAATTTTGCTCTTTATTTGTCTATTGGGTTTGTTTTTATGGGCCAACAACATTGGCCCAATTTTTAACTAAACTTAGATTATTCACTCAGTCTATATATAATTAAATATATATTAAATTTATTATTATTTATTATATATATATATATATATTATATATATAGAAAGAGAGAGAGAGAGAGGTTGAGCTGAATACTATCGATAGTAAACGAGCCGTTTTACTACTGATTTGTTTTCGATGATAGAGCTCCAAATTGACGATCAGCTCCGTTAAATATGATCTAAACCATTTAAACTACATAGAAATCAAATTTCAACACACTTTCAATTATTGTTCTTTTATCCATCAAGTGAACAGAAAAATGAATTGGCTGAAAAATAAATATTCTTTAAAAAATGATGATAGAAGTCTTGTAATCAAGATTCAAGAGTATAGATCTTGTTTTATAGTTTAAAGAATTTTCTAACAAAAAATTCAAATTGATTTGATATCTTTACGCCGTTAAACGAGAAAACGGCCTCTTATCGACCATTAAATTACAAAATTTGAAACCTTTGATCATTAGGCAAATGATGTCGAAAAGATTTGAAATTTGATTTCTAAACACTTCAAATGGTATAGATCACGTTAACGGAGCCGATCGTCAATTTGGAAGCTCTATCATCGAAGCAAATGGTAGTAAAACGGCTCGTTTACTACTGATAGTATTCTAGCAAAACTTTATATATATATATATATAGTGTAGACTACTATACTATCGAAAATATAAAGGATTTGATGTTTTCGAATTTTTGACCATTTGATTAAGAATTGTATGGTTGGGATGATTGCGGTCCCTCTAGGATTAAATAATATCTCTAGGATTGAGTGGTTCCTACACAGAAATAATAGTATTAAATTTAAAGAAATGATTTAAAGGGTTGATCTAAGAATCAAAAATCGAAAGCACCATATCCTCTATACTTTCGATAGCATAATAGCACCATATATATATTATATATTATATATATATAATATATATATATAGTATATATATATAGAGTAGGGCTACTATCTCTTATGAGTAGTGGACCCTTACTACTCATAAGTTATTTCGATGATAGAGCTTCCGAATCGACGATCCACTCCGTTAAATATGATCTAGAGTATTTGAAACTTCTAGAAATAAATTTCGTAATTTTTCGAAATCATAATAAAGTCCATCAAGCGGGCATAAAATGAACGGTCAAAATCGAACGACGTCCTAAAATGGATGATGGATCCCTCAATTTAAGATCGGAGTTATTGATCTTATCATAGGTAGTGTATAGAATTTCTATCAAAAATTCAACCTATTCCGATTCTTTTCCACGTTAAACTAGCAGTATCCATACCGGCCGTTAAAATTGTCAATTTTGTGAGCTTTTGATCATAAGGTAAATGATGTCGATAAAATTATGAAATTTAATTTCTAGAAGTTTAAAATGCTCTAGATCAATTTAACGAGTGGATCGTCGATTCGGAAGCTCCATCATCGAAAACAACTTATGAGTAGTAAGGGTCCACTACTCATAAGAGTATAGTAGCCCTACTCTATATATATATATATATATTTGAGCTTTTCGAGCTTTTCAAGTCTAATTCGAACGAGCCGAGTAATACTCAAGTTTGGCTTGAAATGAATTTCGAGTTTTTTTTTTTTTGTTCAAGCTTGGCTCATTTAATTTCGAGTCGAGCTCGAGCGAGCCAAATATCCAGTCGAACGCGAGCCGGCTCGCTCATTTGCCCGCCCTAGTCGCAAGTCGCACCGGTTGAATCTGCTAGTTCAACCCGTTCGGTAATTATAAAAGTTTAAGGACCATACAAAGCTTAGATGAAACTTTAGGGACAAGCAGTTCAGTTTATCCAAAAAGAAAATAGTTTAGGGGGCTATTTTGAGCCTTACGGCACGTTTGGTTCAAAATAGGAATTGAAATGAGAATCGAAATCGGAATAGACCGGAATCGGAAATGGGATTGTAAAATCCTCTAATATGTTTGGTTTAGAATAGCAATGGGATTGGGAATAGTTGGTTCCTGTTTTTATTGTTTGGTCGAGATATAAAAAAAATTTTAGTTATCAAAAATAATAATTAAAATAAAATTTAAATTTAAATATAAAAATAATTTAAAATTTTGCAGCTCAAAACATAAAATTATATAATTTAAATTCAAACTGAAAATTAAATATTAAAAATTTACATCAAAATTTTGAAAGGATGTCAAAATTTTAAATATATTCTTTTAAAAAAATTAAATTTGAAATTGAGTGGATAATTCAAAAATATAAAACTAAAATTTGATTTATTTAAATTCAAACTTAAAATTACATTTAAATTTCAATTTGAATCCATAAAATTTAATTTAAATTTAATTTAAAATTTAAATAAAATTTTAAATTTTAAATTAAATTTAAATTTAAATTTAAAATTTTTAAATTAGATTCAAAATATTTTATTGAATTTTAATTTTTAATTTAAGTTCAAATTAAAAATTTAATTTAAATTTATATTTTAATTAAAAAATAATGTTAAAAGAATTAAATTTAATCTGGGCAAACATCTATTCCGTTCAAATTCAATTTCTAAACTGACCTCCTTTAAGTCGAAATGGAAAAAAAAGTTGATTGGGGAATTCACATTCCACCCGGAATTCGGAATTGGAATGATACTCCTGCATAGCAAATATTGGAAATAGAATCGTACATTCTGATTCTGATTTTTGGGTGAAAATTGAGCGAACCAAATACGCACTAAGTTGCTTTATAGTTGAGGGAAGGGGGAGTTAGTTAAGTTACAATTTACCCAAAACAGAGTAGTTGGGGGGCATATTTCATCAGAAGTATAGTTAAGGGGTCAAAATGAAAAGGGTTAAATGCATTTATGTCTCTACAAATATAGTAAACTATAAATATGTCCTATAAATATGTCCTTATAAAATTTAACTTCGTATTGTGTTTTTGCAAAAGTTCTAATATTTTTAAATTTGTTCATCTGGTTTGTTACAGTTATAAAATTATTTATATCTTAAGCGAAATGTCAATTTTACCATCACAAATATGTCCCTACAAAAGCCACAACAATATAATATAAGAGGGGCAAAAATATCAAGTTATCTTATAAATTAACTAAAATTAAGCATTTAATCTATGATTAATTAAAGTTTTTTAACGGATTCTAACGGTAGAGACATATTTGAAAGGGGCAATGTCACGCTCCGGTTGTCTCGTTCCCCGGGCACGCCGACAAATCCGCCGTATACAAAGAAATTTTCTCTGTATACGAAGCGACAGCTGTACCTGTAAATCAAACACTACTACGAACAGTAGTAGAGAGCTGCTAGAGAAAACTGAAGCTAAACAAACTGAGTTTCATATATATAGTCCAAAACCAAAATACAGAGCTACTCGCATTGGCGAGTTAAGTCAACTATATACATAAACTCGAAACAAAATATCTACCTGCAGTAGGGGCACCTCTAGCTCAGCACGTCGGGTAGGGCTCTAACTCGCGACGCCCTTGCCTTGATCCTGGTCCGCGGATGGTGCAGCAGCCGGAACATGTGGCTCTCCAAAAACATAGGTAACAACTGGGCGTGAGAACTACTGTAAAAACAAGTAGTTCTCAGTGGGTACCGCCCAAAACAACATCGGTCATCCACTAAGTTTACAGAAGGGAGTAAGGATAGTAGGAAAAACAGGAAGTACACTCTGCCGCTATCAATCACTACACTATCATGCTCTACGCTAACCAACTGTAGGAAATGTCAAATCTGACCCAATCCAATCGGGAATGTAAGCATACCCGTCCCCCGTGACTGTGAATACACCCGTCCCTGCCCCGTTGCAACTATCAGGCTCTATCCACACTAACTGGTCCGTGGAGAGCAAGTCCAACTTGCATGAGCGACACCAACGCGAAAGCACAAAACCTGACTCCGGAGTGGCACTTGTGGGCGCTACCCAACCGAGTATGCAGCGTATTTCTGTCGAGCTCAAACAGGCTGTGAAAAGCCAAAGTTAAGAAATCGACTCAAACTGGTCTAACAACCAACAAGTAACGTGCCCTCGGCACAATCAGACGCCAAAAAAGCGATACGGGTCCACCGTCAACCTCAACGGCACCCTACAGTCCGGAACAGTCTGAACGACCCTGTAAAATCCCCTCGGCGAAACAGCACGAGTGTAGATATACTCTAAACTACCCGGAGTACTCGTCTCGAAGATACCGCGACAGTACAATTTACTAACGGCTCCTGGAGCTAAATCAGGCAGTTTAATCAAGTGACGGGTCCAAATCGCAGATTTTTTTCCAATTCAATTTCCAAGTCCAACATGTATAACCTGTTCAATTTATTATCACATGCTCCAAATTTAGATATGCAATCTACCATTAAATCTATGAATTCGAGCTAGAATAAAGTATCCAAAGGTCGATAATTATACATGCCGACGAATATGAACTTAGGAGTAGAAACCGATGTAACCCACCTCAAACGCTAATCTCTGGCAGCGAAGGACTCCCACTGGCGTAGAGCAACCTGCTGGATTACCCGGAACCCGCCGAGTACAGAAATCGCCTAAGCTCAAGCTCTAAGTAACAAAACTCACCAATTCAGTCCAGAAATTGCAGCAGTGAGGTACAACAGGGATTCAACCAAGCTAACCTTCACCAAAATTCACAAGTAAGGGCTTCATGGATTCCTCTCGCAGTCCCGAATCCAACGAACCAAGCCTCGTCGAAATCCGATGCTCCTATGCGAAGTACGAGCTGAAACGCCAACTGTCGACGGCGAAAAAAAACAGCAAAACAGCAATTAAGCTTAATTTTGATGATACCCGAAGTATTCGAAGCCATTCCAACAGAACACTCACCTCAACAGCGACTAGCACCGGCGCGACGTCACGAACAGCGAAGTCGCACGCTCGCCCGGTCTCCTCGCAATGCCCCGGCGTCAAATACGTGCTCGAACGATCCCGCAGCGCGACGTAGGTGACGAAACTCCAACTAAGTTCCTTCCTTGCCTTCAACCGGATGGGAGAGTGAGAGGGAAAGGAGAAGCACAAGTAAACTCTCTCTCTCTCAGCTCACAGCAGCCTTTGTAGAGAGAAAGTTGGTAGGAGATACAAACGAGGTGGAAAAATTACCTAATTACCCTGTCACCTACCCCCTTGTACCGGTACACGGGCTCCTGTACCGGTACAAGAGCCAACCCGAGAGCAGTTGAGCCATTGCGTGCTGGTTGTACCGGTACAGCTACTCTGCTTGTATCGGTACAGTAAGCAGAGAATGCTGCTGTTTTGCAGAATTCTTCGCGATAAGCTGCCCTCGCGTCGCACGGAGTCCGTTTTACGTCTATTTGACGCCAACGCGACTCGGACTTGTTCCGACACTCTCCAGAGCTATCGACAAGCCTCCACAGTCAAACACCAGGGATCTCACAGGCAATTTCTTATATACCCTTGAAAAGTTTCCGACTTTTCGATTTATCCCTCTTAGAAGGCTAATATTGAAAATACCCCTCCTACGTTCCAACCTATTTCTAATATACCCTTAGAGTTAAAATCTGTTAAGTAACACTGTTATCTCTGTAAAATTACTATTTTGCCCTTTTCAAATATACCATTCTACCATCATTGTCTTTCTTATTTGCCCTTAAAGTCAGGGGCACAAAAAGTATTTCAACTTTTTTTCTTTTCCAATATACTCCTCTACCGTAACCAACCTTTCTTATTTGCCCTTAAGTTAAGGGCAAAATTGGCATTTTAATTTTTTTTAACTGTGATAGATATTTAACTCACGTTTAACTAAGGTTAACTTAACATGAGATAACTACAGGGGTATTTTGCAATAACCGTAGAACAGGGCATTTTAGAAAGTAAAAAAAAGTAGGGTTATATCGGATATTTTCAGACACATGAGGAGTATATAGGCAATTATCCCTATTTGAAAATATTAGAAATTTTACAGAGACAAGATATAAAAGTTAAGCTTTATAAAAATACACCTATAATTTTCTATATTTATAGAGAGGTGTAAGAAATTAACCCAAATGAAAATTGCACTGCTCTAACTAATACTCTCTCTGGAAGCATCTGTACGCTTCCAAATTTCCGTTTCCTCTCTCACTCTCTCTCCTCTCCCCGAGAACTCTCTAGAACCCCACCACCTCTCCACACTATATAAACCCCCTCTCCTCTCCCTCCCCTCGCCATTGGAATCGCCACAACCCACATTGCCTTTCTCTCTCTCTCTCTCTGCGCTCTCAAAGCTTCTACGCGTTCTTCGTCTTCTTCGTGTTCGAGGAGCCATGGACGAGGACTTCGAGTTCCCTGCGGCCGGGGAGGAGATGAACGAGGACGCCATGGACTTCGGCGACGAGGTGAGCCCGGTCATGAAGGTCGGGGAGGAGAAGGAGATCGGGAAGCAGGGGTTGAAGAAGAAGATCGTCAAGGAGGGAACGGGGTGGGACACCCCCGACGTCGGCGACGAAGTCGAAGGTACGCGTCGTTGTTTCGATCCGTTTCGTAGCTTCTGATCTAGGGTTTGGATGGAATTGTGTGATCTACAGTGTGTAGGAATTTGGGATTTGTGTGTAATTTGTAGCGTCTTGTATTGATGAGATTGTGTCGAGCGCTTCGGTAGATGATGCGAATAATACTGGAGAATCAAAACTCAGACTAGCTCTGTTATTACGTTATTAGAAGATCGATCTCATAGTGGGGATTACTGAATCAGGTTAGCTGTGTAAATGATGAGAATAGTGAGGATATTCATCGCGTATTTTGCAAATGGAGTAGATTTGAAATCATGTTACTGATATGATTGATTCGGTAGGAGGAGATCAGAAATAGTCTCAATATCTTTCAGAGAATTTGGAGATGTGGGCGTGTCTTATTGTGATCAATAAGTGCGGTTTTGGCTTAATTTTGAGTGTTGATTGCTTTTGCAGTGCATTACACTGGGACGCTGCTTGATGGGACCAAGTTCGACTCGTGGATCGCCCTTCAAGTTTAAGCTTGGCCAAGGTGAGCTTTGATAGTGCGCAACTATTGATCTGGATCAAAATCCGTAATGTAACTTATGATACATTCATAAATCAAGCTGTTTCAATTTGTTCACCATCAATAAACAACACATTTATAGTGATTTGTCTTTGGTGCCATGGTTTTTAATTCATTGAATCGAGCAAACTGTGACTTGCTGGCAGTGGACTGCATCCTATTAACTTCTTTTTTCTTTTTCTTTGTTTTGAATCTGTTTATCTAACCTGATTTGTTTATCCAATGGGGGCATGTTAAACAAGTTCGATATGCATTAGTTGAGCTCAACGAGTTCGAACTGAGATGTGTATCTGTATGATTATGATGTGAAAACTATTTTTTTGGTATTATGGGTTTATGCTCTATTTGGTGCATAGTTTAACCATGTATAGGAGAATTGATTTTGTGTATTGTGAAAACATATTAAAGAGATTACTGTTATGCCAAAAAAGGCTATTTATTTCACTATTTTTTAATATAGACATTTATATGTTTGAACCTACTTTTGAGTCCATGAAAAGATTCAAGATCGATACGCAAACTTGCATTCATGTCTCATAAAACTCCGCACGATGCTTGCTCCAAACTTGTTTTTTCTAATGGATTCTTTCTAGTTGCCTCAAGTAATGCGTTGATGTGCATATGATGCCAGGTACAAATCAAGTATATACAATAATAAGATATACTTGTGTATTATTTTCTTTTTTTCTTCTTTTTTTTATACATTTTGTTTGGATTAAGGTATTAATCTAGGTTGTACAGGGAAATCCGGTGTTACTCAGCGCAAGCTAATTGAGATCTTCTTACATCTTATTTCTGGTTGTATTAGCATTGCATTCAACTAAATGTTCCTTTCTATTTTCAGGCCAAGTAATTAAGGGTTGGGACCAAGGTATTAAGACTATGAAGAAAGGCGAAAACGCCATCTTCACCATCCCTCCGGAGTTAGCTTATGGGGAGTCCGGCTCTCCTCCTACAATTCCTCCCAACGCCACACTGCAGTTCGATGTTGAGTTACTCTCCTGGGTAAGTGTGAAAGATATATGCAAAGATGGTGGCATCATTAAGAAGATTTTGACTGAAGGAGAGAAGTGGGAGAATCCTAAAGACCTAGATGAAGTTCTTGGTATTACATCCTTTCTTTCTTTTTTTTTTTTTAACTTTACTTCTCATTGATCATAGAAGTACCCATTATAACCTTTCCTTTTTCTTCTATGCAGTTAAATATGAGGCCCGACTTGAGGACGGAGCTGTTATATCGAAATCTGATGGGGTGGAGTTCACCGTAAAAGATGGTAGGTATCCTTCGTCTATCGCCTAATTTTGGATTTAAAAGATTTAGCCTACTAATGTGGTGTCTATTCTGCTTAGGTTTCTTCTGTCCCGCATTATCGAAGGCTGTGAAAACAATGAAGAAGGGCGAAAAGGTTCTCCTCACCGTGAAACCACAATGTGAGTTTGTCGTAATTGGCCCGAATTGATTTGCGTACATGCAGTTGAAATGGAAATGGCTGAGCTGATTCCCTTTCTTTTGGTCAACAGACGCCTTCGGTGAGAATGGTAGGCCAGCTTCTGGTGACGAGGGCGCAGTTCCTCCCAATGCCACCCTCAATATTGAGCTTGAATTGGTCTCCTGGAAGTCCGTTACACAGATCGGTGATGATAAGAAAGTTCTTAAGAAGATTCTTAAAGAAGGAGAAGGCTATGAGCATCCGAATGATGGCGCAGTTGTTCAGGGTAGATAGCTATCTTTTTATTTTTCTTAAACTTTTATACATTTTCATATTTTAGCTTCTTCTGAAGTTGTTGATAATACTATTTTATGCAGTTAAACTCATTGGAAAGCTCGAGGATGGAACAGTCTTTGTTAAGAAGGGCCATGACGGGGAGGAGCCATGCGAGTTTAAGACAGACGAAGGTAACAATTTTATAAAATTAAGAAGATTTGCTTTTTCTTGGCTTTCTCTGCAATGTGGTTCTTATTGAAGGGCTTTTCTGTGGTGAACAGAGCAAGTTGTTGAAGGATTGGACCAAGCTGTGGTCACGATGAAGAAAGGAGAAGTTGCCTTGGTGACAATTCCACCGGAGCATGCATTCGGATCAGCTGAATCGCAGCAAGAACTCGCAGTGGTACCGCCAAATTCTACCGTCTATTACGAGGTGGAGCTTGTATCCTTTGAGAAGGTCAGTATAAGTTATTCAATTCGATCCATCTGTTGTTGTTTTTAGCCCTGGCTTTTATGGATAACTCAAATATTTCCTAACTTTAGGAGAAGGAATCCTGGGATATGAATAACGCTGAGAAGATTGAAGCGGCTGGGAAAAAGAAAGAAGAAGGAAATGCATTGTTCAAAGCGGGTAAATACGCCAAGGCCTCCAAGAGATACGAGAAGGTAAATAAGACCTTAATATCTTGTATAATACATCTGTGAATTTGTAAAATATCGTGATGGGAATCTGATTTTGAAATTGCCTGTTTTTTCACGAGTAGGCTGCGAAATATGTCGAGTATGATAGTTCCTTCAGTGAAGAAGAGAAGAAGCAATCCAAGGTATTAAAGGTCACCTGCAATCTCAACAATGCCGCTTGCAAACTGAAGCTCAAACAGTACAAAGAAGCAGAGAAACTTTGTACCAAGGTATTGTGCCGAATTTATATTTAACTTAATTTTTTCTCGAAGGACAGGGAGATGAATAACTATGTGAAACATTTAAATTTTCCAGGTATTGGAAATCGAGAGTACGAATGTGAAGGCACTATACAGAAGGGCGCAAGCGTACATACAACTTGCCGACCTGGATTTGGCGGAGATGGACATCAAAAGGGCTCTAGAAATTGATCCGGATAACAAGTATGCCTTCGATCCGTCGTAAAGTTATATATGTCTTGTGCTTTAAGATTTGTTGGTTTTTAACTAGACTGTCGTGCTTTTTGTTGATCAGGGATGTGAAGATAGAATACAAGATTCTGAAGGAGAAGGTCAAGGAGTACAACAAGAGAGATGCCAAGTTCTATGGCAACATCTTTGCTAAATGGGGCAAATTAGAGCACATGGAAGCCAATGTAAGGCTCATTTTTTTTTTTTTCTGTTTTCTTTTTTTTCATCTCTCTCTCTCTCTCTAATCAGCATGAATATCTTTTAATGTGTCGCAGAAGAACAGCGGGAAGCAGGTCGCAGAGCCTATGGTCATAGACAGCACAGCGTAAGCGTGTCGTAAGCACCAGTAAATTTGATGTTGCTAGTACCGTATTCTGTTATAGAGTGCTTATAGAGTGCATATCTGACTATAGCTTATATACCTGCAATACAACTGAGCACCCCCCACAAAAAAAAAAAAAAAAAAAAAAAAAAAAAAAAAAAAAAAAAAAAATGCTGTTTGTAGTAACTAGTGCTTGATATTATTAGGGACTATTTCTCCTCTACTGCAGTAAAAATTTGCCATAACCCTGTTTGATATTATTGTATGTTCAATTTTATTCCGATGTGCCGACGAACTGCATAAATCGATAACTAGAATCATGCTCTTTAGCTGAAGAAAGTGAAATAAGTCGTTTAGATACGAAAAGAAGTTATTACTACTAAGTCTATTCAAATAGGTGTTTTGCACTCCAGGTTTGTATAGAGCTTATCTGAGTTGTCGCCTATTTGATTTTCATACTCTTTCATTTGAAAACTTAAAACAAAATTTAAAGTTCCGCCCATAAAAATTAAAATATTTGAAGCTTGGTTTGTTCGGTCAAATAGATGATATTTGCAGATTTATTTGTTTTCTTTTTTTTTGTAGTCCTTGAATGCTTTGGGTTTAGTAGAGATAGAAGAGTTGTAGATAGATTTATAAGAGTAGAAAAGTTAAAATGTATGTGAATAATAATAGCTTTCGAAGTTTTCTGACTCAAACTCAGAAGTTGTTTAGAAGTTCTAATATGAGGCCCATAAGTTTCGACACTCTTCTACAAAATTGAAATAAAGGGTGGGACTACAATTTAACAATGTGATACCATCAATATATAGTGCAGTTTTTACATGTGAAGTTACAAAAGTTTAGCACTAATTAGTGTAGTTTGTATAATATGCTGTGTAATTAAAGTAGCTCTTGCATTATTGCATGTGAAGTTCGACAAATTTAGCACTAATTAACTTGTAAGTAAATTCCGTAATGAATCATAATATCATAAATCAATCAAATGGTGGAAAAACAAAGTTTATTTTTGGAGATTTGGAAGGGACATAATTCGAAATTATACTATGACAGACCAAATGCATTCCCGCAAGCAAATCAATGTGACAGGAAAAGAATACGGTAGTGATCTCTTGATCGCACAACAATCTTGTCAAAAGCGTTTGTTCATGAATAATTAGTGCAATATCTTACAAAATAATGCAACTTTCTACTAAGGGTCCGTTTAGTTTGCGTTACGTAACATTACAAATTATTTCGGCACATTTAAATATCTTAATTTTTTTTAATAAGATTATTATTAATACTGTATTAGCGCGTTTGGTTGAATACAGTAATATCATACTGGATTGCAGTGTATATAACATTGTTATATAAAGTGTAATCTATTTTAAAATTATCCTTAGTTATATTTGCAAATTTTTTTATTGCTTACGAATAATAATTTTTTATTAAAATTTATTTTAAATAATTTAAATTTTGAATTTAAATTTTATTTTTTAATATTTTAATATTTTAATTTAAAATGTAAATATTTTTTAATATAAATATAAATATAAACATAAAATTTAATATTTTAATTTAAAATTTAAAATTTAAATTTTGTATATTGAAAATTAAAATTTTAAAATTGACAATTTAAAATTTTAAATTAAAATGTTAAAAATAACATATTGAAATGGTTTGGGGGTTCGAAAGGATAAACTTGTAATTTTATATAAATGCAAGATAACCTGACATCAGTAATATGACATACTCATCCTGCGAACCCATTTAGGGTGAGATTAGCTAACCCCACCCTCCAAATTGGGTGTTTGGAAATAACTTCGTGGTTAAGGGGTTATTCTCTCTTTTAATTCCGAACCAAACGGTGGCTAAGTTATTTAAAGTTTTTATATAAAAAGTTCAAAATTTGAAGAGCCAAGTTCAAAGCCAATGATAGTTGAGGGGGCTTTCGTACATTTTTGCTCTTTTTTTAATTTTAAAATCCCACTCGACCTACCCAGTGAAAAGAAACAAGCACCACTTTTCTTGGGAATCGAAGAGATATTGAAAATAAAATCCAATACATTGTATATGGATGTTATAAATGTGTAGGAATACAATAACGTTGCATGATAAGATAAAAGTTTAGAAGCTCTTTTTTTTTTTCTTTTTTTTTTTTAATATCCTTTTTCATCGAAATGCACGAGCGAGTTTAACAATCAACTACTTTAGTAAAAAAATAAAAATTAACTTTTAAAGTAGGAGGGTACGTGGTTTTTTTCTTTTATCGGTATCGGACGGTCGTGTTTTTGATGATATTTAAAAAATTTAATAAAAATTTAGTTATAATAGTCGATTAAAATGAATTGATTCTTTATGTACAAAATGGACCAATTGAAACAAAAAAGAGGACGTAATATGAAGAGTATCGAATAATTCATGCAATCAATTTAAGACTATATTATCTGCTTTGATAAGCAATATTATATTACGCATATCACAATAAGTCGATTAAAATATAAATTTTATAGTCTTATTGGAAACGAATAAGGCATGTCTTTATACATCTTCACCCAAACTCCTTTTTTCCAACAGTATTAGACATGTATAGACTCCTTTAAATCAAACAGATCGTATATGTCGGATCATTGATGCTAACCATTAATCCCAATAGTCCGAGCTATTAGAAGTACACAATTAATTCACTTAAAGTGTACAGATACTGCACCTATGGGTTACAATCGTGATTCGATCCAACCAATCTCACGCTATTTTGAACATGACTCGACCCAATCTGGACTCTCGCTATTTCGAACATTACTGGGTCTAATCTGACCTCCATGTGATAGAATAGGATATTATCCTATTTAAGCCAATAATATAGTATTATATAAATTTGTCGATATATTGTAAAATTATACTGAAGTTTTTTTTGTCACAAAAAAAAACCAAAGCACTTCCCAATCATTAAAACCCCTGACCTTAATGATATCTTTCTGCTACAATCCTCAGAGGACAGGTGCTCCATACTTTTTTTTTTTTCTGTCAGAGCCTGTTCTGAGTTTCAGATTTCAGAACGAATGGGGTTAGCAGGAAAACCCATCTCCTTGATTATTAACAAGACCCAGCAAATGGGAAAATGACAGCAGGCTGTGGCTCTTTTCATCTCCTCAGACCACTACTTTATCTCTCTCCATCTCCTGCAGAAGAGAAATACCAGAAGCAACAGCATGAACACATCTATCTATTTCTATTTTTTCTATTACATTAAAGGAGGGTTGGGGGAACCTTAGGTTGACACCTGTCCCCCACCCCTCCACTTCATTCTCTCTCTCCACACACACACACACACACACACATATATATATATATATATATAATTAATTTTATTAATAAATTGTCTAACAGCTTATTAGTAATTAAATTTTGATATGAAAATTTAAAGTTTTGATACTTTCAAATTTTAAAATTTTAAAATTTTAAATTTTAAATTCTAAATTTTAATTTTAACTTATAATATTCATAATTTTAATTTTAAATTCTAAATTATAATAATTAATTAAATTATAATATTATTAATTAATTTTATTAATAATACGCATAATAAATCACGTAATAAAATCTAACCTGATAGATATAATTTAAATCACGTAAAATATCGTTGTATAAAAAAAATATAGTATTTAAATTTTAGGAGTAAAATTTTAGAAATATAGTGTATTTCTGTGTATATATAATTAATTTTATTAAACAATTTCATTTACAATTTTATTTTCCTTCTATTTATTGATTTTTTTAAATTATTTTGATAGATTTATCTCAAATCCTTTTCATATGTATCTTTATAAAATAAATTATTATATAAATTTACTTTGCGCATATATCAATTTTAATGACTTTTATTTAAATAGATTTAACTACTAAATTATTTTTATATAATTTTTGTTTAATTAATAATTAAACTTATAAAACTATATAAAAATATTAAAAAAAATAAAATTTATTATAAAAATAATTTTATATCCGCAACATCGCGCGGGTAATTCACTAGTCACACACTCATGGGTGGTTGTTACATTTCAATGATTGGAGGAGGCCATGTTTGTAGTGGGGAGGAGTTAGAGATGTCAACGGGTCGGATTCGGGGCGGAGTTTTAAAAACCCGAATCCGAACCCGAACCCGACTCCAAACCGGAGACCCGAACCCGAATCCGAATCCGACGGATTTTAAAAATTCATATCCAAACCCGAACCCGACCAAAAATTCGAAACCCGAACCCGAATCCGAACCCGAAAATTTTAAACCCGAAATAATTATTTTTTTTTCAATATTTCAAATATATTATATTAAATCTAAAATTTTAAAATACAAATTCAAATATATATATATATTAAAATAAATTCGGGTTTGGGTCGGGTTCGGGTCGGGTTCGGGTTCGGGTCGGGTACGATCAAAATCCATATCCAAATCCATATCCGTCGGGTTTTTATTTTTGATATCCATATCCGAATCCATATCCATATCCATCGGATATATCCGTTTCATTCGGGTTCGGATTCGGAGAAAATTTCAGATATCCATACCCATTGACATCCCTAGGAGGAGTGGTTTCATTTGAGCATTTATTGATAAGTGAATGCATGCACCTCAAAAGAAGCATCATGTGTTTTAATTAAGGGATAATTACCTATGTACCTTTCAAAACATCAAAAATATCTCATTTATCCTTCTTTTTTTTTCTTTCCAATATACCCATCATATGTTCCTCCATTATTTCAAAATATCCCTACAGTTACTATCCATTAAGTTAACTTGAATTAAATATGAGTTAAATATCTATCAGAATTAAAAAATTAAAATGCCTCTTTTGCCCTTAATTTTAAGGGCAAATAAGAAATGTTGGTGATGTTAGAAGGGTATATTCGAAAAAGCTAAAAATCAATATGCTTTTGTGTCCCTAACTTAAAAACAAATAAGAAAAGTCGGTAATGCTGGAAGGGTATATTTGAAAGGGCAAAATAATAATTTCATACAGATAACAGCTATTACAAACAGTTCATTAACAAAATTTAACTCTAAAGGTATATTTGAAATGGGTTGGAACATAAAAAAGTTATTTTCAATATTAGTCTTGTAAGAGGGATAAATAAGTCGAAAATTTTTCAGGAATATATAAGTAATTGCCCCTTTAATTAAATAACATTGTGCACAATCAGAAGAGTAATTGGGAGTTGCCTATGAAAAGTTTCTGACCAGTCTAAAGATATAATACATTTGATGAAACTCATCTAACCCAAAAATTAACTCAGTCCTGTCCTGCTAGAGTTGGATCTGTTTTAGTATATATTAACCTCTTAGAATTGTGCTCAACTCTTTTATGTGTACTAAACTATAATTGCAATACTATGAGCCACTGACTCGATCGCACCACACCATTTAAACGAATTATCTGAGATCGTCAATCGTTATCTCTAATATCACTTGTGAGAGAATTTTGTCCCAAATCATTTGAGATTGTTAGAAGAGTGCTACCATATTGCCAGAGAGCTTGATATATAGGAAAGTATATTCATTTATTTCAGTAAATAATCACATATGTAGGGATCACATTCAAATGCACCTATAAGAGAGAGAGAGAGAGAGAGAGAGAGAGAGAGAGAGACCTGGTCATAGTCTCATAGAAGGAACCATGCAACACACACACACACCAAAAAAAGAGAGAGAAAAAAAAAAAAAAAAAAAGGAAAAGAAATTGGATTTTAACTGGGTGTTGTTGCACCTATAACAAAAGGTAAACTTCGAATACCCCTGTGATTTCACACTTTCTCACTTTCGTATTCTGTAGTTTAAACTGTATTAAATTAGTCTCTATGGTTTCGCACTTTCTCACTTTAGTACCCTATAGTTTAAAATGTATCAAATTAGTACCATATAGTTTTATTTTTCTCTTTTTATTATCCATATTATTAATTTTTTTCGTTAAATCAATGACAAAATTAAAATTAAAGAATACTAAAGTGAATATTCGACAAACCTAAGTAGGGTATCTGAAGAATTTTTGTATATAATTTAACGAAAGATTAACGGAGGAAAAAAATTAGTGACAAAATTAAAACTAAAGGGTACGAAAGTAAATATTCGATAAACCTAAATAGTATATCTGAAGTTTTTTTGTATATAATTTAACGAAATATTAACAGAGGAGCCGACGAAAAGAGAAAAATGAAACCGCAGGGTACTAAATTGATGCACTTTAAACGACAGGGTACTAGAGTGAGAAAGTGCGAAACCACAGGGTACTAAATTGATACACTTTAAACCACAAGATACTAAAGTGAAAAAATACGAAACCACAGAGGTGGTATTTAAAGTTTTGCCTATAATAAATCCACCCATCCTCTCTCAATGTCTCCATGAAAAACTACTACACCATAGACAAGAAGTATATGTTCAAATAATTAATCTCTTCTTAAGCCATGTAATTAAGTGTTTCTATCCTAAGACATAAATTATTATGTTTAGATTCTCAGCTTATTATCTACTAATTAACGCGTAAATGAGATTATAAATTATTTGTAATTGTACTTTAATGTTCTCTATCGATTTATCAAAAACGAGCTGAGGATGAGGAAGGGGACGCGCAGAAAAGTAGATTTTTTGCAATTTATTACCTTGTTATAGTAAATAACTTACAGAGATTTTGTTTGTTGAGAATCCGTAACCGGTTATAATATATACCAATTACTGCAAATTCGGTACTCACTTTAGTATCAGTTGTTGGAATTCTATAATAGAAACATCTGAACAGAATTTTACCATAACCCGCCTCCTCAGCAAATGCTGGTATTCATAAAAAAAAAAAAATGTAAAATAAAATTTATTAAGCAAGAGAAGAATTACACTCTTTTTTTTTTTTTTTTTTTTGCACTGAGTAGTTTCAACCTGAATTCTTTTTATCGCGAGAAGGGGCCAAAATATACATAAATAGAAATTTCGGCGGATAAATATGATTTTACCTAATCAATTTTTTTATACAAAAAATATATTGATTAAACAATTAATAATTTTATTTTTTTTTTTATTTACACTCGCTTAATTTCTAATTATTTTATTTATATTATTCCATTTAAATAACTTAGGAATTTTACTAAATCTAATAGTAATTAAGTTCGTTATCTAATTTCCTAATTTTTAGTAAATGTATAAAAATTATAACAACGGATGACGATCAGCTAATTAAGCTATTAAATTTAACATAATATTTTATTTAATTAAATAAAATAGTTCATCCAAAATAATTAGAAAAGTTGATGAATTTATTTCAAAAATGCCCTCCATATTTGCACCCATTTCTTTCAGATTTTAGTGGGAAAAAAAAATTATAATAAGACTAGTAGAGAAATATGTTCCATAAGGAAGAATTGCTCTAAAATAAATAAGAAGAAAGATAAAGCATTATTTTTTAAAATTAGTTAAAAATTTATTAGCTACCGAAGGACTGTTAAGTAAATTTTGAAAAGTTAAGCGGCGCAACGGCCACCTTGGGACTATTCAGAGCTCCGTACAGATAAAACTTCAGTGGGAGCTTCCCCAATGTCGCCTTATCTATGTGAATCTCTCTTATCCCTCTATCATCTTCTGTCAAGGAAAAAGCTTCAGTGGCTTGTCAGAGAGCTCCCGATCTGCTGTCGCATGTTTGTTGTGCCTCCGTATACAAGTTCATTAGGTGTTTTTCAATATTAAGACTAAAAATATTAAATAAATAGTAGAGAAAAGATTATAACTTTTGAATAAAGGCAAAACTAATACGTGACAGCATATCGGGAGCTCCTCGAGCTCCCCACTAAAGCTTTTTTCTCCCGTGCCAGCGCAGAAGATCTCTCTCTCTCTTCCCACGCACGCAGCGCTCGTCCTCGCTCCCGCCGAATCACCTTAGCAGTACAAAACCTCTATAGGGCCTTCACAAATTAGCCCTAGTACATTTCTGTAGCATCCGTACCATTAATTGCACATATATATAATGCTACATAATAATAATAATAATAATAATCCTAGTATACTTTGAACTACTACCTAAATTTAAGACTAAATTGCACGTTTAGTTCGATCTCAAATTATGACATATGAGACAATTTGGTTTTTAAATTCTAATTTACTGTACTTACATTTTGGTCCACAAATACTATATTATTTTACAGTCTGTTGTACTAATCAAAGAACGTAATATGTATTCAAACAGTTGGATATTTCTATTCCTTTTAGTGAAAAAACATAAAGAATATAGAAAAAAAGGAAAAGAAGGATATTTACTTTCAGTACTCCCCGCCTTCTCGAACTGTCCCGCTATCCACGCCTTCGCATCTACTATTCGTGTTACGTTCGAGCCCTCGCTGCTGTCATCGACTGCAGCAGAGATGTAAGCGGCAGAGGGAGAGGAGCGCAGCAGCGACGTGCGGACAGTGGAAGAAGAGGAGACAAAAAAATAAAAATAAAAAAAAAAAAAAAAAGGAAAGAGAAAGAGTAAAAATATTCTGACCAATTTTTAAAAATTTCGACCTCAATTTGTAAAATCGAAAAATGTCGCTGGACTTTGGACCAAAATCAATTAATTTTTTTAAGGCAAAAAAAAGTCAATTTACATTTTTTTCTTAATTTTTTTTTCAAAAAAAAATGGAGAATTGAAAAAAAGAAAAAAAAAAAAAGGAGAAATTTTGTTTTTTCTATGCAGGAATCAAACAGCCATTCTTCATTTATTGCACTGTACTAGTGAATTACCCGCGCGATGCTACGGATATAAAATTATTTTTATAATAAATTATATATTTTTTAATATTTTTATATAGTTTTATAAGTCTAATTATTAATTAAATAAAAAATTATATAAAAATAATTATGCGCAAAGTAAATTTATACAATAATTTATTTTATAAAATTTATATGAAAAGAATTTGAGATAAATCTATCAAAATAATTTAAGAAAACCAATAAATAAAAAAAAAATTGTAAAAAAATTATTTAATAAAATTAATTATATATATACACATATGCACTATATTTCTAAAATTTTAGTCCTACAATTTAAATTCTATATTTTTTTATACAACGATATTTTATGTAATTTAAATTGCATTTATTAGGTTAGATTTTATTACGCGTATTATTAGAATTTAGAGATTTAAAATTTTAAATTTTGGAAAGTTTAAAATTTGAAAATAAATATTATAATTTAAAATATGAAATATTAAATTTAAAATTTAAAACTTTAAAATTTAAAAATATCAAAATTTTAAATTTTGTATTATATATATATATATGTGTATGTGTGTGTGTGTTTGTGTCTGTGTGTGTGTAGAAAGAGAGAGAATAGGAGGGTTGGGGGGACACGTGTCAATCTAAGGTCCCCCCAAACCCTCCTTTAATGTAGTTAATAAAATAGATATATAGATTGAACTCATCCTCTGCTTTATGTATATATATAAATAAATACATAAATAAATAAATAAATAAATAGATAGGTAAAAGTGAAAGAAGATTCCGCACCTATATTCTAATTTTAGATAGACCCCTCAACTTTTTTCTTCTGGTTTGAATTTTAAACCTTAGTTATGTTCAAAAAAATAATCAAAATTTAATGATTTTATTAGTTATTAATCATTAGTTGCTCAAGTTTTATTTGTTAAAAAAATGATTAAAGTTATCGAATTCGCTGAAGTCGCCAATAAATTTGATAAATTTTCTGATTTTTTTTAACTAGGGTATCAATTAAAAAAATAAAAATTGAGGGGTCTCTTTTAAAGTAGCCTATAGTTGAGGAGTCTTCATGTATTTTTACTTAAATAAATAAATAAATATAGGAAGAGTCGAAAGGAAACTTACCAATAAATTGAGTCTCCATAATTTAAAAAGTAGTCAAAACATACAGGAGACCCCTCAACTTCTATTATTTTTCACTGGGACCCTTTAACTTTTTTTTTTCTCTTTTTTTTGGAATTAAGTGATTTTAGGGGATTTATCAACTAATTGATGTTTCACCAAATTTAATAATTTGAGTCACTTTTTAGCAAATAAAAGCGGAACAATTAGCAACTGTTTAATTAATAAAGTCATTAAATTTAATAAAGTTTTAATATAACAAAGTGAAAAAACTCATTAAAAAAAATTAAAACCTAAAAAAGTCTCAACCAAAAAAAAATAAAAATAAAAATACAAATAAAAACTAAGGGAGCCTATTTCAAAATGGCCTATAGTTGAGGGGTTCTCCATACATTTTTACGTAAATAACCGGGCTTTTTTGGGCATTTAGCCCTCTCAGAAAAAAAAAAAAAAAAATCCACAAATAACTCAATAAAATTTATACTTGCAAGATTGACTCTGTCCCGCCACGTAAACGCCACGTGAACGTGACAATGTAGGTTAAGTTGAGCATGGTACTGAATCATTCACCGTATTTGGATATTGTGAATGGTTCACCGTATCCTTCCTAAACATCAAACTCCAAATATTACTTATACCGTGATAGAAAAATAACGGAATACGGTGAATCATTCACTGTATCCAAATACAGTAAATGATTCATCATATTCAACTTAACTTACACCCTATCCACGCCCACGTGGTGCTCGCGTGGCGAGGATAAGATCAATCTTGTAAATATAAATTTTGTTGGATATTTTTTAACAAAAAAAAATTTTTTGAAGGGGTTAAATGCAAAAAAAAATTAAAAAAAAATAAAAAAAAAAAAACCTAAATAAACATAGGAAGCTTTAAAAGGAAACTTAGCATTGAATTGAGTCTCTATATTCAAAAGTAGTAGTCAAAAGATATCAAAAGGAGATCTCTCTTTAATTAGTGATATTTTATTTTTATTATTATTATTGCTCTTGTTGTTGTTGTTGTCTCCATTGTTGTTGTTATTGTAGGAAAAAAAAAGCTGCTTTATTATGTTTTTCATTTATTATTTTATTATGAGTTTCATATTAAAATTGAATTTTTATTTATTAAATTTTAGATATCATTCAATAAAACATAGATATATAAAAATTTAAACACGGATGTAAAATTTATTATATTGTTGCTAATTTTATTTCATATTTATATGTGAATATAAATCCCTTCGTGCTCATAAATTTTCGACTGTTGGATGAAGTAATATACAGTTAAGATGATCGTAGTCGTCCCCTATAGAGACTAGAGTTGAGTGGGTGGTTGGTTGAATAATATGATCTGACAGATAAAAGCGATCAAACTGAAAGATCTAACGATCGAAAACTTATGAATATAAAGAGATCTATACTCATAAGGGTATAGTAGTCGGACTCAATATATTAGCATATATTACTATACAAATAATATTCGAAATATTTGATCTAATTTGAATCGGGTTTTAGCGAATATCGTAACAAAAATTTAGCATCCAACGCATATCTGTATTCGAATTCAAGTCAGGAAAAAAAAATACAGATGAGAATATGATTTCGTTAAATATTCAATTGTGTTCGGTCGTTTTCACCCCTAAATATGCATATATAAATAGAATTAGGCTGGAATACTATTAATAGTAAAACGCTCTTGCTATCAAGTTTTTAACCTTTGGATGAAAAATTGTAAGGTCGGGATGATATTAGTTGGTTAGAGTTCAGTGGTTCCCCTAGGGTTGAGTGGTCCTTATTGGGTTATAGTATTTAATCCAATGGTTAGAAATAATAAAAAGAGTTGATCCAAAGGCTAAAAAACTGGTAGCAACAATGGAATTTTGCTACTAATAGTAGCCCAGTCCAACTCTATATAAATATAAACTATAATTAGCACAACTAATTAAGACATAATGCAACTAAAAATCTATACTTGTGTTCAAAATTCATATGCTTATAATCTATTCAACAAAATTTAAGTATCTAAAACTCAAAAATAAAATAAACAAATAATATAGTAGAAAACCAGGTTATCTCTGTATAATATATATTAGCTTCCTCCTTTATATCATAAGGGCGAAAACAATCAAATACAATGAGATTTTTTACGAAATCATATTCATATTTTATTTCAAATGCGAATTTAAATGCGAATATATATATATCCGATACTAAATTTTAACATTTCTATGGAATAAATTCGGTGTCGAATTCGATCAGAGTTTTTTCTAATCATTTTCGATTCTTATCCTTTTGAAGCATTTATGTGTTAAAAAAAAGTGCTTCTCCCACCAACAACTCACCATCAATTTCCTTTTATGGAATTTAAAAATGTGGGGCTAAAACTTTTGCTCAACTAAGCAATTATTAATTACAAGGATCCAGGACTAAGGAGAGAAAATGTTATTACTGTTTTGGGCATGTGTAATTAAGTTGCATTTTGCAAGTACTCTAAATATTTTATTTATTTGCTTATAAGTACTTGGTTTATAATTTTGTATGTACGAATAGAAATGCACGTGCACGTTCATTTTCCACACAAAAAAATAAATAAATAAATAACATAAAAAAATCAAATTTTACTTGTAAATTTTGATACTTTTAATTATAATCATCTAATTTAACAGAAAAGCAATTGCACTTAAACATGCATTTGTAAAATAATAACAATAATAATAATAATAATAATTATAATCTCCAAAATACCCTCTAAAATATTGTAAAATATCTCTACCCTTTAACAAATAAATTAGAATTAGAAAAAATCGCAAAATGCATAAAACGCTTCTGTAAAAAAAAAATTTAAGTTGATGTATTTATTTTCCCTCCATGCTCTTTCGCTATATTGAAATTATTTTTAAAAATAACAGAAATATATTAAAATGTTATGATTTGATTAAATTTGTCGTTGAATTCTAATTGGATTAGAATTAATATTTAAATACATTGGAAATAAATTAATTAAAATTCAAATACTAATTAGAGTAAAGATTTAATTGGACTAGAATTTAAATAGCTTTTGATATAAAATATAAATATAATATAGATGCTATTATTTTGGTGGTGGTGGTACAGTTTCGTCACACCATAATAATATAACTAAGATGGTCATGACTTTGGATGTGCCTAGTGTATTGGTATAAGAGAACATGTGCGGCTTTCGTGGCCATGGATCAGTGGTATATCTTGTGTATAGGTTCACAAGATGAGAGAGAAAGAATTTTGGGTTTATAGAAGATGAAAGAAGGGTGAAAGAGATTCAGAAAGAGGGCTCGGATTGAAGCTACTCTGTGTAGAAAAAATGTCAGGTGTAATTCTTCTCTTGTTTAGTGAATTTGATTTCACCCATATTTTCTATTTGGTTTTTTCTCTATTTTGTAGTTATACCAATTTTTGCTAAGGAGATAAATTTATGATAAAAATTTGATATGACGTTTCTATTGCGAAATCTCAACAATCGATACCGAATTCAGTATCAAGTCAGCAATAGTCAATATCAGAGTGGATTGTGAATTCTCAAAATCTAGTATCACAGCGAATATCAGATTTCCAACAGTATTGTATTCAAAAACAGTTGGTTGATATTCAGTTTACGGAATTAAAAGTTGAGAATGCGATTCATAAAATCTATTTCTATCTATTACATTAAAGGAGGGTTGGGGAACCTTAGGTTGACACCTGTCCCCCAACCCTCCACTTCATTCTCTCTCTCCACACACACACACATACACACATACATAAATATATATATATATATATATATATATATATATATATATATAATTTTATTAATAAATTGCATAACAGCTTATTACTAATTAACTTTTGATATGAAAATTTAAAGTTTTGATACTTTCAAAATTTAAAATTTAAATTTTAAATTTTAATTTTCTATTACATTAAAGGAGGGTTGGGGAACCTTAGGTTGAGGCGTGTCCCCAACCCTCCACTTCATTCTCTCTCACACACACACATTATTATATATATATAATTAATTTTATTAATAAATTATATAACAGCTTATTAGTAATTAAATTTTGATATGAAAATTTAAAATTTTGATACTTTCAAATTTTAAAAATTTAAAATTTTAAATTTTAAATTCTAAATTGTAAATTTTAAATTCTAAATTTTAATTTTAACTTATAATATTAATTTCAATTTTAAATTCTAAATTATAATAATTAATTAAATTATAATATTATTAATTAATTTTATTAATAATACGCATAATAAATCACGTAATAAAATCTAACCTGATAGATACAATTTAAATCACGTAAAATATCGTTGTATAAAAAAAATATAGTATTTAAATTTTAGGAGTAAAATTTTAGAAATATAGTGTATTTCTGTGTATATATAATTAATTCTATTAAACAATTTTATTTACAATTTTATTTTCCTTCTATTTATTGATTTTTTTAAATCATTCTGATAGATTTATCTCAAATCCTTTTCATATGTATTTTTATAAAATAAATTATTATATAAATTTACTTTGCCCATATATCAATTTTAATGACTTTTATTTAAATAGATTTAACTACTAAATTATTTTTATATAATTTTTGTCTAATTAATAATTAGACTTATAAAACTATATAAAAATATTAAAAAAATAAAATTTATTATAAAAATAATTTTATATCCGCAGCATCGCGCGGGTAATTCACTAGTATATTTTTAAAACCCACCAAATGATTGTAAGACCAACTAAAATCTTATAAGGCATTTTTTTCATATCTCACCTTGGTCCCATTAATATGGGAGGTAAGATTTTTGGCCATTTTGCGGGAAAATCCTATATTCTTTTTATTTTTCATTGGCTAAATTATAATTTTGGTTGTCAAACTAGAGAGGTGTTATATTTTGGTCCTTAAATTTTAATTTATTATAATTTATGATTCAAATTTTTTAGATTGCGGCAACCGAGTCGCACAATTGGATTACGCCGACCAAATGGTTTCACGTTGCTAATGTAACAGTAATTGTGACCGACAGTGTGACAAATACCACGTCCTTATCACGTCAACAACACATCAATAACTATTCAATTAAATCTGAAGAGCCATCAATTAACTTAAATCAAATAAATTAAAAGGTTAGATACTAAAAGTAAAATTTTGAAAGATTGAATAATTGAATCAAAATAATTTATAATTCAGATAAATTTTACACATTTTTATCCTAAAATTTTAAGCCAGAAACTGCAATAAACTAAGATAAGTACGATTTACCCTACCTGATTTAGCGCCACCCTATACATAAAAAAAATATTACTTTATTACCCTCTCTTACGGCAAATATTTTTAGCAAAATAAAAAATAAAATTACAGTATAATTAAGTGTAATTTTTTGTACCTGATTTTACTTTTTTAACCTTCGGGGTAAACTTATGTTTAACTAATGGATTAAAATTTGAGTACTAAAATGTCATTCTTGCATAGTTGGAGGACTAAAACTGTATTTCTCCTTAAAGGTCAAAAAAAAAAAAAAAAAGGTTTTTGGGGGCGGGGAACACACGGCTACTTTTCATCGTCCAACGCCCGGCGCCTCTCCACCGTTGATCACGGTGTCTTTTCTTTTTGTTGCATAAAACCCCCCTACATTAACAAATATTTGAATAGCGTCCCTCGCAATAAATACCCCAACCAATTCCACCTCACAAACTTGATATGGATGGAAAGAAAATAAGAGTAAAAAAACAAAAAGAGAGAGAGAGAGAGAGAGAGAGAGAGAGAGTTTTGATTAAAAAAGAAATGTATTTTCTTTTGCTATAATAAACTAAAATTTAAGTACCAAAGTGTCATGCACTTCATAAATTATCTCTTTTTTTTTTAAGAAAAAAATAATATGTTATTCGTTTCGTTTATTTTCTCTCAGAAATAAATTTAGCTAAATATGTGAAATAATTAGGTTTTAATTTGAAACCTCTAATCAGAGCGTATTTTGAGAAAAATAAACTTCAGCGGGGAGTTCCTCAACGAGCTCTCATTAAGGAGCCCTAATTTATCGTCTCGTGTCATTTTTATCTCTATTCAAAAATTATAATTTTTTCTTCTAGAGTTTAATTTTTTAAAAAAATATATAGTATTGAAAAATACTAAACCAAATATTAGATAGAGTAAAAACTAGCGCATGACAGCAAATCGGAGGCTTCCCGACGAGACAGAAGTTTTATCTTCATTTGAGAAGTAAAAGGCGTAATGTAGCTAGGAAAGTAGCCCCAATCCGCCGTTGAACAATTGGATAAAAGCAAATCTTACAATATGACAGCAAATCGAGACTCCCAGTGAGTTAGGGATCTCTCCACTGAAGTTTTATTCTAATTTTGATGACCAAAAGAGAGCCCTAATTCGTCACCGCGCATAACTTTGGTATTAAATATTTTTTAAAAAAAGTTTTAATATTAGAAAACACTCAAAGAATTATTAGATAACTGTAAAACCATCATACGGCAATAAATCAGGACTTTCCAGTAAGGCGTTTTACTCTAATTTGAGGACCAAAATCTCGTTAAAGACTCCTAATTCATCGTCACACGTCACTTTTATTTTTTTTCTTTTTAAGAAAAAACAAGCAAGGAACTATTTGGATATATGTAAAAGTTGGCATATAATATTCACTTTTAATTTAATTCCTTTTAAGAAAAAACAAACAAAGAAACTATTTAGAAAGACGTAAGGTAAACTTCAAATACCACTTATGTGGTTTCGTACTTTCTCATTTTAGTATTCTGTCGTTTAAAGTGTCCTACGGTTCCATTTTTATCTTTTCTTTAGCTTGTTCGTTAATATTTCGTTAAATTACATACAAAAAAAACTTCAGATACTCCATTTACGTACGCTTATCGAATATTTATTTTAGTACTCTTTAGTTTTTAACTTTGCCACTGATTTAACGAAAAAATTAATAAAATTGATAATAAAAAGATAAAAATAAAACCACATGACAGTAAATCGATACACTTGAAACCGCAAGATACGAAAGTGATAAAATAAAGTGATAAAGTGTGAAACCATAATAATGATATTTGAAGTTTTTTCAATATGTAAAACTGAAGTATAATAGTAAATCGAGGGCTCTTCAATGGGACGTCGTTAAGTAAGAAGCTCCGGTATACTTCTATATATAAATAAACCTCCCACATATATTGTCCTCCCCCTATATTTGGGTCTCTCTCTCTAATTCTCACTTCACCACAACACCCACCACGCCCTCTTCCTCCTCCTCCTCCGCTTTTGTCATGATGGAGAACAACGATCCCTTCTTCTCCGCCATTAACACCGCCGCCGCCGCCGCCGCCGCATCGGCCGCAAACTACTTCCCATGGCGCCGCCCACAATTGTTGGGATCCGCCGATCTCGACGCGCCGCGCAATCGGAGTGCGAGGAGGAAGAGGAAGAGGAAGAGCTCTCATGGAGTGAGGAGGAGGAGGAGGAGCTCCGTAAAGGAGGAGGAGGAGGAGAACAACGATAACGACGATGATGACGATGAGGAGGAGGAGGACGAGGAGGACGAGAACCCTTTATTGTCTCCTAACAAGGTTTGCTTTGGTCCATTCAAATTGTTTGGGGATTTTTTCTTTTCTTTTTTTTACTTTTTTTTTTACTTTTTTTGGTAAAAATTGTATGCAGAGGCCCCTCAATTATAGGCAATTTTGACCTATGCCCTTTAACTTTTTAATTTTTTCTGTTTTTTTTCCACTGGGAGGGGGATTGAGAACCCTCGAGTTTCCTAAATTATAGGTTTGATCCATTCAAATAGTTTGGGGATTTTTTTTTATTTTTTCTTTTTTTTTTTTACTGTTTCTTGGTAAAAATTGCATGGAGAGCCCCCTCAAGTATAACTCTGTTGAACATTGCCCCTTAACTTTTTTTATTTTTTTATTTTTAACTGGGAGGGGGGGTTGAGAACCCTCGACTTTCCTAAATTATAAGTTTGATCCATTCAAATAGTTTGAGGATTTTTTTCTTTTTCTTTTTTTTTTTTACTTTTATTTTTTTACTTGTTTTTTGGTAAATATTGTATGGAGAGCCCCCTCAAGTATATGCGCTTTTGAACTAGGCCCCTTCACGTTCTTTTCGTTTTTTTAAAAATTAAGAACCCTCGACTTCTAAATTATAGGTTCGATTTATTCAATAGTTTGGGGATTTCTTTTTTGTTTTACATTTTCTTGGTAAAAATGTATGGAGAGCCCCCTCAACTATAGGACGTTTTGAACTTGATCCCTAACTATAGGATGCTTTAATCAGAAAAAAAAAAAATTAAAGGTTTTATTAAATTTCTATAAAATTTATTGGCGATTTTTTTCAAATTTGACGAGTTTAGTCACTTTTAGCAAACAAAATTAGGTTAATTATAATACCTAATAAACAATGGGATCATTAGATTTGATGAAACTTTTAACTCGACGAAGTATAAACTCTCAAATTTAAAAAAAAAAAAATGGAAGTTCATGGATTTCAATACACACGCACAAAAAAAAAAAAATAATTGAAGGGACTACTTTAGAATTTCCTGTAATTGAGGGGTATCCATACATTTTTTCATATATAATATATATATACATATTTTGGGACTATGGGATATTTTGAAAGAGCCCCTATCCGTTGAAATTTCTCTTTTTGGAATTGTGTTATTCTAGTTAAATAAATTAAATTTTTTATCAAATTTATTAAATGGTTTGATTATACTTAATGACTTTAATTATTTCTTAAGCGAGTAATGTTGGACCGATTAAGAATTAGTGACTAATTAGAATAATTAAATTTAATAATAATTTTGATTTAGAACCAATAAAATTTGAGATAGTTAGGGGTCCATTTCAAAACGGCGTATAGCTGAGGGGTCTTCATACATTTTTACCATTTTTCTCGGTAAAAATTTTAGAGGGACTCAGGCGCAATTATTTCCTATTTTTATCGATACTATTTTAACTTTAAAATTTTTATTAAGTACTTTTTTCAATTAAATTAGAGATTTTTGTTAATGCATAATCCTTTCGAGATTTCGTACAAACCAAAAAACCTTTTTTTTTTTAAGTTTTTCTTTCTTAAAAAAAAAAAAAAAACTTCAAATACTATTATGTAGTTTCGCATTTTCTCACTTTAGTATCTTATAATTTAAAGTATATCACTTACATATCCCGTGGTTTTATTTTTTTCTTTTTAGTATTTGTTTTTATTAAATCAGTGACAAATTTAAAACTAAAAAGGTACTAAAATAAATATTCGATATACTATAGGTGGGATATCTGAAGTTTTTTTGTATATGATTTAACGAAGAGTTAACGAAGGGGCTGACGAAAAGAGAAAAATAAAACCACATGGTACTAAATTAATACACTTTAAATCACATGGTACTAAACTTAGAAAGTGCGAAACCAGAGGGATGGGATGGTATTTAAAGTTCACCCAAAAAAAATAAATCAAGGGGCCGAGTTCAAACTTCCCAATAGTTGAGGGGCTTCTTGTAAATTTTCACCTTTTTTTATTAACAAAAAAAATTTTCATCAAATTTGTTCTATTTATTTATGAACTCCCCCTAAAATAGTTTGTGAAATTGTGAATTCCAGTTGACAGATCAAGATTCAAATCCCAAAAGATGCAGAGCTGATCAATCCGAAAGAACTGCGACAATCAATCCGAAAACCGCCGAAATCGGCGCCAACAGAGATTCAAATGAGAAAGAGAACAGCAGCTCAAAGCAGGATTACATCCATGTCAGAGCCAGAAGAGGCCAGGCCACTGACAGCCACAGCCTCGCGGAACGAGTACGACAAATCTTCAGATCAGATCACAATTTCTCTCGAACAATCTCGAATCGGAATTTTTAAGTTCTTCAGTAATTTCTCATTTTCGCTGTCGAAACACCTGCAGGTCAGAAGAGAGAAGATCAGCGAGCGAATGAAGCTGCTCCAGAACCTCGTCCCCGGATGCAACAAGGTATGGATGAGAGTATAAGTGTGTAGTTGTTATCCATCTCAAGATGCCGAGAACTTTGTGGTGCAGGTCATGGGCAAAGCGCTGATGCTCGACGAGATCATAAACTACGTGCAGTCGCTGCAGCGCCAGGTCGAGGTACGCGCGCAGTTATCTTTCAGCTGAAAGAACCATCATGGTTGAAGTTTCTCGTCCTGAATCAAAGTTTTCTACAGCTCTTGTCGATGAAGTTGGCCGCCGTGAATCCGCTCGACTTCTGCGTAAACAGCCTCCTCCGCCCGAAAGACGTATGTTTCGATCTCGTGCGACCGTTCGCGTTCTCGCTCGGTGTTGAACTTTGTGTGAATTTTTTTTCCAGATGAATAATCGAGCGCAGCAGCAGCAAGCGCCTGATTTACCGGCGGCGCAGATTTATCATCGGTCGGAGAATTCAAGCGCGGGTTCTTCGTATTCTCAGCGGATTAATGGGACTCCTCTCGAGAGTTTCGAAAACAAATTCGTGTTCGATGAATTAGACCCCTCCTTTTGCAGCAGCATCAGCATGGAATTTCCTACCCTTAATGGCTTTGCCGATGCTACTCAGGTTTAAAAAAAAAAAAAGAAAAATTTGTGTTCTTGATCTTTTTGGTAGTAGTAATGGTTTCAAAGAGTAGAGATTGAGAAGAGGCATTTGTGTTTTTCTTTAGCTTGGGAATTTCTGGGAGGATGATCTTCAGAGTGTTGTTCAGATGGGCTTCTTCGGGCAGAGTCGAGACGCGCAAGCGAATCTCCTCGCAGAGCTTCTGCGGTACAAATTCGTTTTGAAATCGGATCGAATTTGAGTTAATAGATTGCGAATACGAAATTTCGAAGTGTTTTAAGAGTTATCTGAAACTTTTGTGTGCTTTACTGCAGGCCCTGCGACGACCGACAGCAGGAAGATTGAGCTCTGATCATTCTGAATTCTCGGTTCCAGTCGACGGTGTATATATATATCGAGTCGTTTGTTCGAAAGCAGCGCATAACGCATCCCGACTAACAGCGTGTGCAGCGATTGTTACATCGACATGGAACGAAAATGCAGCATGATTCTCGCAACATCGAGAGGATTTTTTTTTTTTTTTTATGCTATCTTTGGTGTTCTGATGTATTATTATTGTGACATTATTCATCATTAATTCACGAATATATATATATATATATATATATATATATATATATATATATATTAGGGCATTATTCGAATCTTTAAGCAGCACGAACAGTAGATTAGACCATTTCGCAACATAAGTGGTGCTTATTCGATGGAAAATGGAATAATTCTGTATGAAGAACTCCTGAAATGCTATCCCTTTATCTTTTCTTAAAAATTTACTCGAACTCAGTACCTCATGCTCTGATACTATGTTAAATTACGTGAAACAACCGTTAATCTCCGACAGCTTAAAATATCAGAGAACGATGTTTTTGATAATTACAAAGAACAATACACTAGCAACATGTGGAACAAACCCCCAAACATACTTATAAATTCTCATGTTATGATGCTATATTAAATTATGTGAAACAGCCGTTAATCTCCAACATCTTGAACTATTAGAGAATGATGTTATTGATAATTATTTTCAACATCTCCAATATAACACTGAGAATAATAAGTTAGCACAATATGTGGAATAAACCATCAAGCAAACTTATTAATCCTCAATGCGCTGATACTATATTAAACCATGTGAAACCACCGTTAATTTCGAACATTTTGAGCTATCATAGAACGGTGTTTAATTTTGATAATTATTTTCAACATCTTCAAAGTAACACTGAGAATAATAAGCTAGCAACATGTGGAATAAACCGCCAAACTAACTTATTTTCTAAATTCTCCTATAACAAGAACAAGAATATATATAAGAGCTGTTACATAAGAGGAGAATAGTATCAAATGTGGATAAAGTTGGGACCTTTAATTCCTCAGTTTCTCTAATTCTCCAAGAACCAGAACAAGAACAAGAATATATATAAGAGCTGTTACATAAGAGGAGAATAGTATCAAATGTGGATAAAGTTGGGAACTTTAATTTCTCAATTTCCTACCCCCCCTAAAGTTGTATTAGAGTTCATAGAAAGGGAGTAGAGGGGGGACAAAGAAGAAAAGAAATTGCATTCCAGAGTGGATAGATTCTCCTTTGGGACTAATTAAGAATATCTTATTTAAAGATTACTGTAAAAACACCTACTCTTATTATCTTATAAACTCTTCTTTGTCCATTACTTTCTTAATAAACTGCAGGGAAAATTAATGTAACAAAGACCCTCTAAACTTTAGCACTTTTACTAATAGGCGTCTGAACTTTTAATTTTGGTAATTACAGCATCAAAACTTTATTAAATAATTCAAATTAAACCCTTAAATAGACCTCTTTTCTCAACTGAAATTACAAATTTTACAACTATTTCGGTCGCTTGTATTGCAAATAATCTTGTAAATTTTAAAGCAACAAAAATCTGCTTCTCCTATTACGACACATATTAAAAAAGAATAAAGATTAAAGATATATTCACTGTGTTGTTCAATCGTGATGCTTAATTATCATAACTAGAAGAGAAAAAAAATAGATTTTGTTTTTAAACTTTTAAGTTATACAAAATATCACGGCCCGGATTACCACGTTTCCTCGGACACGTCAACAGACCTGCCGTATATACAGAAATTTTCCGTGTATACGAAACGATAGCTGTGCCTGCAACGGAATATAGTTACAACTAGAGTACAGAGCTGCTAAAACTGAAACATGTGTCCGACCACTAACCCTAGAGACATTACACAAAATAATATGTGAAAATATGCGAAAATAGTCTATTAAATTAATCGATAAAGTTTAACAGGTCTAGAGCTAAAGTTAATGAGTTCTTTGTGTAAACTATGTGATAGCTTTACTGGTTAAAATGCACCAAATCCAATGGTACCAATCAATGTTAAGTAGTTAAAAAATAAAAACAAAAAAAAAAAAAAAAAATCCCACTCTCATAAGAAATTGGGATTACAGAGTGGATAGATTCCTTCAACCATTGAATTGCTCTAAAAGAAAACATAAAAAAATCCAACTCTATAATGTTATTGACTCTTCTTTGTCCATTACTTTCTTAATAAAGTACATTGTGGAGCTTTACTAGTTAAGAGTGTACCAAATTCAACATGCTTTTTGATTGTTTTAAAAGTGTATCCATCCATGAAAAGGTGAAGGCAAATGGATGGTTGCATGTCATTGTCTATTGCTTGCTCTAGCTTGTTTAGTACATATGACTCATTGCATGCTCTTTACTATTACTATTGATTGAGACACCACTTGAACTAATCATTGTTGGGTTGGTGTCTTTTTACTACTAACTCTTTTCCTTTTCCTTTTTTTGACTTTGTTGAGGATTTAAGACCACTTTAGTGTTAAATGTTGGCTATATTTTATTGGCTAAAATAAGTTTAACTTTCTGTCCCATGAGAATAGATTCAGAAGACTAATGAGTTGAGTTGGGTTGAGCCCAATAAGTTGAACGAGATTGCGGTCCATAATGAACCTAACGGCAAGAGACCCAATAATAGACGTAACGTCCAAGTGGGTTGAGGCAAATTGAAGTCCGTGAAGCGCTGTGGCTATGCTCTTAATGCGATGGGTGCGCACTTTCTATCCGCACGTATTTTTGGGACAGTTGGTTAGCGCTTATGATCCACACAAAATCACAAATTTAACCTTCTGTGGGTACTTGTATGATAGTATGATAGTTACTCTTGAATTTGAGGGTCAGTTGGCCCAGCAATAAATTTCAATTTAAAAAAGCATCAAATTATAGTTAGTAAAACAGTAAATAGACGATGGCGGATCATAAAAATGTTGCCCTAAATAGAACAATTTCATAATAATAGGCTACAACACACCGAATAAGCCAGACCAAACCAATCCACATGATTTTTTAAGATTTTGCCCGTTATAGTTTTTCGAATAAATCTATTTGCAATGTTGAGGCCATGCGTTTTACATACGATATCCCCGAGATGTTTTCTTCTTCTTTCTTTTTTTTTTTGGCTTTTCAAAATAGCTCTACTTGAAAAACACTTTTACTAGTTCCGACCAAAGCCAAATAGATAAAACATTACTTTCCAATAGAGAAGCATCATTTACTTTGGCATAGTTGGAAGAGCACAAGCTGTAAAGTACCATAAGATTCACTCAGAACCATTCTTAGTGGACATCTTCTTCATAGCTTTCTAATTGTTAAGCACAAAAACAACTAGAAACTCAGTTTTTACTCCTCTTTTTTGCCAGTCTTATTTTAGGTTGACAGAGTAACAAAACATCATGTGTTTTGTTCCTGCCACTAACTTTTGTACCTGTGATAAATTTTTTTCTTACTATTCTCACAAATTGAGCTAAGGATGTGTTATTGTTGTTCAACTAAGTTTTTGGTCTACATACATAACTTTTTGCATAGAATCATTATATATATATATATATATATAGAGAGAGAGAGAGAGAGAGAGAGAGAGAGAGAGAGAGAGAGAGAATTATGCTACTATCGATAGTACCAAGCGCTTGATACTATCAAGTCTTAGATCGTTGGATGAAAGAATGTATAGTTAGGATAACAGTGGTATCCTAGGGTTGAGTGGGTGGTTGGTTGAACAGCATAATCTAACGGGTGGAAATAATTAAAGGGTAGATCTAACGGCAAAAAACTCGATAATATTAAGAGCTTGGTACTATCAATAGTATAGTAGCCGGACTATATATATATATATATATATATCCTAATTTATTCTAAAGTTGGACTATATTTTAGACTCCACTTTTAGGAGCAAATATATATTATGTTAAAAGGCTCGAATCAATTCAAAATCATAAACTGATAGGCTGAAAAATACCTTAACCACTTATGTATGAGCCACAATTCTAATTTTTAACCTGTACAGAACTAGTATTCTTAAGAATCAGCATTACAAACAAAACCTTTTGTCTGAAACTAGCATATGCCAGATCTAACACATTATGATTCAAACTTTGAAATTATTTACAATAAGTTTTCGTTTAAGTGAACAAAAGATGCAAATTAGAACTCAATCTCCAATGCAATGCAGTAAATATTAAATCAAAAAAACTTAGATATATAAGCTCCCTTTTTTGTTTTATCTTGTTTTTTTTTGGAATTTTCAAATAGAAATTGGACAAAAACTACCCGGTTTAGTAAATTTTAAAATTCGAACCAGAAAAAGTTTTTCTAGCATGAAGGTAAAGTGTTTATAGACTATACCTGACTGTTTTTCGCGCCGAACCAGAGTATAATATTATGAACCAATACTAGTAGGCCCAACGAGTTACCAATACTAGTGGGCTACAAGAACCATTCTCCATCTTTTCTAAATTTACACAATACTTGATTTCGGTCGACATATCGAATTTATCGCGAAACGCCAAACTTGTGACTGTGCTTCTAACCCTAATAGATGCTGCAGAGAGTGGTCAACAACAACTGCACTCACTGTGGAATGAAAAGGACCACCACAACACATTTGGTGTGTGTGGTCTCACCCAAAATGATAGATGGACTCAAATGCATCAAACACACCCCTCTTTGTTGGGAGAACATCCAAAAGGAGTGTGAGTTGGTGACATGTCTTATTCATTGCAGAAGGCATGTTGTTTGTTATTCAATGATATCCAAAGCATAGAGCTGGCAACCTGCATCCTTACAAGAAGGTTCCGCATATCTCCGAGTTCTGCGGCACGATCCAAACAACACCTTAGAGGGTATTTGGATTGACGAATCTCTAGATCCAATGTAACTCAAGGACAGTAGTGTTTGGAGTTTTTCTGAAGTGTGATTATCTTTTTGTTGTTTATTTTGATATAATTCGTATAGTCTGAAAATTAAATTCAATCACTTCTTTTATTTGTTTTGCTATAACTTATGCTAGTAAAATTAGTTTTTTAGTTTCATTATTTATTTTAATGTAAGTAAGTGGATTCTGTTACCTCCAAAATATAGTGATAAACTTACCCCTATATAATCCAACTTATTAAATAATTAAATTACTTATTATTGTTTGGAAGTAATCTTAACCCATTGTAAAAAATTTAAAAAAAAAAAAACTCTGATTCATTTTGTAAAGAAAGTATAGTTTAGATTTTAATATTTAACAAAACTTTTAAAGGTTGAGTGGGGTAGAACTTATGTTCGATATTCTAGGGAAAAAAAATCAAGAATAGGTGAAGTGCAGGTCTAACGAAATTTGATTTACATTATTTTTTTGACTTACGACAAAACAAACACAAAAAATGATGAAATTTAAGTTCCGCCACTCCACATACACCCAAAAACCAAACATTCCCTTAGCGTCTATACGTCATCATTCTATCAATGAACTTAACATCTGATGATGAAACGAACCAATTTGACTTGTAAATAAAAGCTCAGGGGGTATTAGGTTCAATTTCAAAGAACACAAGGGAAGGTGAAACTTTTGCTAAAAGTTCAGGGGGCCATTTACAAACACTTCTACACATCAGGAAAAGCGAAAAATGGCATCAATTAAAGAGCCATATATTCACTATTATACAAGACTAGAAGTTATCGGTACTCCTTATTGTACAAAGGAGCTCAAGATTCTTAAGAACAAAATGACTGCTCACAAATCAGTGAGAGTCTGAAGCTGCAGACATAGCTCACAAATACAACAGGAACATTTTACCCTCCTAGGTTGTACAACAAATTCCTAACTACTTTCATCAGATGTTGCATCGATCGTAGCCGGAGAACCACGTAACGGGATCTGTCGCTTTAGAAAACTCATCGTCCATCTCGTGTCTGAAAGGCTCGTCGAATTCTTTGCCCCTCCATCTATGATCATTGGAAGTTAGCCCGCCTGAATATTTTGCTTCTTCCGGAGTGTTTAAATTAGCAGGTTTATGATCTTTCGTTGAACGAAACTTCTCGAGATACTGATTTAGTGAAATGATTTCTTGGTCGTAATTCTTCTTCAAATTGTCTATCTCTTGATAGGCTTTCTCGGTCTCCTGCTCTGCCATTAATGCTCGCTTCTGCGAAATAGTAGAAGGTGAGGTTACAGAATAGATATTCTCCAATGTAAAAACTGTCGATACTTTGGACGTACATTTCAGTTGAACGTAATCACAGCTTGCATGACATTCTGACAACTTAACTTTAAAGTAGAATTTATCTAGTTAGCATTTGATTTAAAATAATGTCACAAGTTCCGAAAGACTACGAGGGAGTTTCCATTAATCCAGTGGTCACCACTGAAAAGCATAAGCGGAAATTGCAATGAAATAATGAAAAATATTATCGAATTGTGACGTATCTGGAAAAAATAGCTTCAAAAACTACACAAGGCTCGGTAAGTGCCAAGAATGGTGTTACTTTCACTGTTGGAGACATTTCATTGCTTCACTGGAACAATGTAGAATATCTCGTACAATTCATAAGGCGGGATATATAGAATGACCTCAAACTGTATAAGATTGTACCTTTCAAATGGACAAGGCTGTTAATCTGTCACTGTACACATATGATAAAGATAATATGATCTTTATTCTCATCCTTCTAGTTTTCTTCAAAGTCAATTGCTACTTTTTATTTGCTTGGAAGATTTAACTTGCTGTACACTTTCAATGCTAGTAAATATTTATCAGTCGCGATGCTTACATTTATGCTTAGATTGCTACTTAATAGATTTCTATGTCATTACCACTCCTTTATAAACTCCGAATATCTTTAAAGTATGGACGATATTTCTTAGAGAACCATCATCCCTGTCCGAGGTAGAAACACCTTAGCCCATCAATGGATTCAAGTAAAAAATGGTAGTATTTATTACAATGCAATAGTATGCTTAAAATCTTATTAAGGTACTCGACCATCTTCTTTGTCTCCTTTACAGTACGTATAAGTGAGCTCAATCTCTTTGCATTATTGTTTCATCCTACTTGTAGAACCACATGAAAAAACCTACTTGACATGAAGCATGCACGTAAGAGAGATTAGGCTACTAGTTTAACTGCATGTACCAAATAGAGGGAAGTTACAGAATTGGTATTTTAAACATGAATATAAGAGAGAATTAGGCTTAATTACACGTAAAGCATATTGTATATGTATCTGCATGAAGTACCTGAGCAAGCGCAGAAGCTTCTTCTGCTTCCTTTAACCGCACGAGCAGTTCACCAGCTGCCTGCATAGCTTCAGCAGTATCCCTGAGCTGAGCCTGAAGGCCTTTATTTTCATCCCTCCAATATTTCCTATCCTTTTCTCTCTCCTCTCGTAAAACGGAGATTTCCGCAGCAAGGGAGTTGATGAACTTAGACTCTGCTCCCTTAACCCCGGCTTTTACAGCCGCTCTCTTCACATCTTCAATTCCGTCACTAATCCTTCTCTGCCTAGCTAGCAAAGTAATATGCTTCTCCTGGAGCTCTGCGTACTGTTCTAAAATCCGCGCATGTCCTTGCATTGCTGTTTGCAAGGCCTCCTTTAGCTCTTCTGTGCATTTCCTCTCCAATTCAAGTTCGAGTTTCCATCTTTCAGCAAGCGAATGATTCATTTCTAGTTGGTGTTTAAGTTCTTCAGTAAGAGCAATCCATTTGGTTTCTGCTTCGGTCCAACAACTTCTCTCTTCTCTCAGCTTCTCATCAGCACTTTCTTGGTTCGACTCTGATTGTATATGGAGAGGAACTGGTGCTGCGTTACTTATATGTGCCAAGTCATACAAAGGACTATGCTTGCGAGTTGAAAAGGAAGATGCCCGCATGTAGTACTGTAATTGGTTCCTCAGATCTTGAATCTCCTCCATCAATACATCCCTCTCCCCCATGTCGAAAAAGTTCCTGTACCTATCTAACTCATCTTGCGCCCCTTTTAGCTCGATATTGACCCGCAATACTTCGGGGTGGTTTTCATATTTCTCTTTAAGAAGCTGTATTTGCCATTTATGGAAAAAAACAAAATAAAGATATTTATTGAAATAATAATGGAAAAGATAGGCAAACCAAATAGGACTTACCTTATGTTCATTTGTAAGAGAAATGAACTCTTCATCCATGAAGTCTTCGGTTGGTAAAATGCCATCCATGAGGCTCTCAAGACGTGAAATCTTGTCCTCGCGTGTCTGTGCAATTATTGCATTGCACTCGCGTTCATGCTTATATTGCTGGACCTGCAAATTCACAACCACGACAAGAAACCAATATCGTGGAAAGCAGGAATAGTTTGTGAGAGGCCAAGCTACCACAATGCCTATAGAATAAGCAAGTTGTGACGGTGGTATACAAGATAACACAAAATGTTGTGAGTATGAAGAAAAATTGAGAGTAAGCGATAAATAAAAGGAAACACTTGCAAGAGCAAACATGGATAAGAAAACTTAAAAGAGCTTCTGACAAGCAATTTACAAATGTTGTAGGCAATTATGACTTTATTGTAGAAGTCAAATTTTGCCAATAACTCATTGTCACACACACACACACATAATAGTCAAGATCAAAAGAAACCAGCAAAGCATATTGTATTGTCAACTGTGATATTCAAGTGTTTGAGTAACTAATCATAGCCTTGCCATTCTAAGCCTACTTATATCTGCTCAACATGCATAACGGTATGAGGCTTGCTCACGTGCCCATTACGCTGCCCCTATGCCATATGCAGATGTGGTTAGCAACTGCATCAGGATACACCAGCGCATATGTGAGTTTGTGCATCATTTTTCTAAAAAACTGGTGAAATGTAACAACCTTTAATGTCTGAAATGTGGAAAAGAAAACCTACCAAACGGTTTAGCTGCGCGATTTCAGCAGCTTGTTTTGCACAGTGGTCCTCCAATGCCATTTCTCTCCTAATTGCACCTGCCAAAACTTTCTCGACAGCCTACAGAATCATGAGAATGTTTGCTTTTTTAGTGCTTTAATCTGTTAAACAAGCTTATACAACAAATAAAGCTAAATAAAAAGAAGAATAGAAAAGAATTAAAACATCAAGGATTGGTTACTGAGACCTACTTTGGGTACTTGTTTCTTTACCCTCTCCGAAGGCACAGATCCATCAACAGGTGCTAATTGCAAGTCAATATTAAGACCACTGCCATTGCTTTTACCCGGACAAGCTTCTTTCTTAGAACTACATTTAAGAACAGATAAATCTTCTGCTACAGATTCTCGAGAAATTGTTTGCACGCCAACATCAGCCTTATTTACTGGTGTAGCTGGCTTGAGATCGACAGGGTTAACAGAAAACCTGAATGACTTCTTCCTCAAAATGGCATTATTTTGGTTATTTTCGATAATTTGAAGACCATGATGTATAGTGGCTTCCAACTGCTCTGTTGGGGCAAGTGAACTCCTACCTCTAAGGATGGAAGAAACATTTGAAGGATCACTTCTTGAAGTTTCTGTAAAATCAGACTTCAAATTTTGCAGAATAGTTTTCTGAGATGCGGACATTGAAGATGAAGTCTTCGGACTTTTCCTGCTGCAATCAGTTGAGTCTTTGTAATCTTCTCGTTGTAGAGATTTTCTCTTTCCAGGAATGTTGTTATCTGGAAGAACAGGATTGTGCTCATTGTTATTCTCTACTTCAGAACTCCTTGCATCTCCAATATCTGCTTTTTTTTCCGTAGAGCAGGCTTTCACCTCCATTGAACTGTTCAAATGAGTAGATACTTCGACTTCAGCAGGAGATAGTTGCATACCAGCTTCTTTTGGGGGCTTCTCAACATCATTCTCATCGATTTCCATTTCTTCATCACTATCATCCTTAATAGTGGATAGTACAGTGGGACGGCAAAGACTCATTCTCAAAAGATTCAAACTCCGTGTCGCATTCCAATTGTTTGAATAATTTCCTGTGTTTCCAGGTGCAGCTACATTAGACTTCATTCTTACAAGCTCGTCCTGTCAACCAAACACATCCACAACATATCTTATTTCGGATTTATATACACTTGCATAAACTATCTTTTAACAAACATATTTATGTAAGTACTGAATTTTCAATATATCACTTCAAAATCTTAAATTCGTGCAAAATTGCCTCTCTTCAAAAACTAAATTTCCTGCATTTACAACTCGTTAAAAATTTTTTTCCAATAGATACAACTCTTTAAAAACTTTTTTCCAATAGAAGCCAACTTTCCACCATAAAGTGGATGATTCCCGATATTGAGGATATTTTTACAAAAACTGAAACTGCACCTCCAAGGGTATGTATGAAAATTCAGATTTTACACAGGCATATATGGAGATAGATATATATGTAAAAGATCATGCTGTACTTAATGTAATGAAACTTGATCAAGAGTAAAATGTGAACTTTAGTCCATACCTTTAGTTGTCGGATCTGTTCACGCAAGACATTGACGTCATCCTGGGTAATTTCATTTACAACTGCTTTGTTTTTTATAGCCTTTGCACGCTGGGCAAATCTGAGAGTACTGAGAGTTTCACTCTTGCATCTACATGTCAATAAAATCTCATTTTCAGAGATATTTAAGGAAGAAAGAGACTGATGGAAAAGCATTTTATTAAAGGCAAATAAGTCAGCAACACTACCTTTGTGATGGCGAAATAGCACATATCATTGCCAGCTTTGCATTACCACCTAGAGATTCCTGCAGTAAGAATGTTAGCCTAGAATCTCGGTAAGGGATGTGCCTTTGTTTTCCGGACTGAGAAACTTCTGCTAAAATATTAATCAAGTTCCTGCGAGGGCCAGATACAAAGATATAGAAAAGAGTCGAAAAGCTCAATTTATATGTACAAGAGCTGCAGTTTACTTCAATGTCTTTGGAAATGTAGTTATTCTTCTTAGCTCCCAATGGATGCTAGTTTTAATATCAACTAATATTAGTAATATTTAGAGGATTCAGTATAGAAATTCATAGAGATAATTTAGACATTTTATGCACATTATAATATTGTCGATAACAATAGAGAACACTTCCTTTTTATATAATTTTGCGTCTCATAAATTTTAGTTCATACAGATAAAAGAGTCTCTCCGAAAGGTTACGTAATTCTGATCTAGATGATATAAAGAGTAATATCCAGAAATAAAGCAGTAACATTTATACCCAAGTTGCGAAAGCGAACGATTTATATTCCCTGCTTCCTTCAAACGCTCCCCAGCAGCATTTGTGAGTTTCTGCCTCTCTGACCCAGCAAGATCAACCAAATTAATTCTGCTAATTCTTGAGCTGTTTACACCATCTTCCACATTCTACAAGATATCAAATTACAAAATTCAAAAAGATGAGCTTTTCTTGAGAATTAGTATGCAAATTTAAGCTATAGAGTGTAGATGGGTCCCAGCCATAGGATTACGATGACTTGGGATTGTAAGTTTAGCGGGCTTACGAGTGATTAGCCCAGTTGTAGTGCCAATGAGATGTATTTATGGCACACCTAGTTGGGTTATGTTGAAGAGTGCTAGTGATCGGAAAATTGAGCAAGGTTGCATTTTGAGGGGAAATTCACGTAATGTATAAAGTGGAGAAATGTATGTAAAATGTGAATGTTCCAAGTGTTGTAATAGCTAGGTTTAAATTCTCGCTCTTGTGATATGCCCTCATGCAATACTGTATTATATTATTTTTTTTGGATAAAATTCAATGTACTTGTTTTGTTTACGCCTTGGGCGGATAGGAAAAATTCTATCCATTCGGCGGTCTGTGTACGTGCCCGAACCGACCAAAGTGGCGGTGCCGGGGCATGACATATAAGAGTGGTGACATATGATAAGAGATGGCAAACATCAATGCAATAAACATGGCAAAAACTAACACTGTAAAGCTAATCAAGCAAGACCTTTGCAAATGTTTTTTCCACATGAATACTAAGTAGGGAAAGCATAATCTTATTCTTGTATAAGAACGAAACAAGATGCAAAGCAAATTACAAAAGGATAGGTGGGTTCGAGCAGTAAGCCTATCCCAATTACAGCACTACCTAAAATTTATTCCATTCCTTAAGGAAGGAACTTACCTTTGTGACAATAACATATTTAAATTTAACCAGATTCCTAACCAGTGATTGGCCATAGGCTCTTCAATAGATCGAACTCATACAGCAGATAGACTGAATAAGTGGGACATAACATAATAGTGACAAAAAACACATTATGTTCTTCCCAACAGTACAACTACAAACAAAAGGTGTTCTATTTCTCCAGTGGAGCACCACTAGCTTTGCCAAAACCATACATAATGCCCTTGTTTATTCAATAAAAGAAAGTCTTTTCTTTGAGCAAACTAAAAGTATTGGTGTTCGCACAGAATCTAAAAAAATGTAGTAGATCACGAGTAAGACTCAGACAATACCTTGGATTGACATTTAATGACACAAGTGAAAACACAATGTGAACGAGAACTCTCCGAATTTACAGTGGTTGCACCCGTCCTTCTATTTGCCAGTCCCTGCAACAGCACAAGAAAGTTTTAAATGGATGGGGCTATGCTTTAGATGCTAAATAATCAAAAATGAGATAAAAGTGAGTCAGTTCTTCGTGTATAAAACTTTTGGGTGGAAGTAAAGAGGTTTTCTAGGCAAATCAATTTAGCTGCAAATGAAATACTGAATTTAATGTTTACAGTTATAGCAACAATCAAAGGATTATAATGCGAATCAGAATATTTTGAAAATTCTTGGGAAAACCAGATAATCAACACTGATCAGCATGTCAAGAAAACATAAACCAATTCTGAGTTCAAATACAAAGTAAGAGACGATCAATTGTGAAACAAAGCTTAAAATCTTGAAAAGAGAATATTGAACAAGAACTCCGTTTGAAATTGCTAGATCAAGTTGCAACCCGAAAGGGATAAGTTGATAAATGTACTAAGAAGTCAAAAGAAAATCTTTCTAACGAAAGGAAAATAATGCAGATAGATAATAAAAGAATGAATTGACCATGCAAGAAAACTAAAACAATCATTCTATATCTACATCACTGGGAGATGTTGTGACAAAAGTCACCAAACAATTCATTTCAATTAACAATGAAATTAGCATCATTAATCATGTGTACTATAAAAGAAAAAGGCATCACAAATAGCTTTAGTGAATTTTGGAAAGTGGTAATAGTCTATGCACCTTTATTAGCAACAGAGTTACATCCTTCATCGTGAAGACATACTCCTCTGTCAACGAGTCAACATAAACACCAGTTCTAGCATCTTCTCTGATCTGGAAAAGGATGAGCAACATCAGCAAACTGAAAGAAAGCCAGCAACTAAAAATGAAATTGTAGAGCAATTTTTATTTTTTGACCTGAAGATTCCTTTGCGCAGGATCCAACAAATCAGTGATTTGTTCATTGTAAATCTGTAAAAAAATAAGTATACCACATTAATGACAAGCTAGTGCAACAAATAATAAAAAATTTAATGCACTCTAAATAGTGTCATTACAACTTGCCTCTAGAAAAGAGCAGCAGCACTGATAAGTCAACTGCCTCTCAGAATGCTTATTTTGCTCCTGTGAATGAATTATAAATGCATCAGACTAAACAAACAGAATGCCTTTAATGTTATAAAAAATATGAAAGCTACGCACTTCCTCTATACGAGTGAATAATCTTTCAAAGACACGAGGAGTTAATCCTTTCTCATTACTGCTTGAGCCATCTTCCAACAAGGCACTTGGAGGTCCCCACATCGTATATGTCTTCCCACTGCCGGTCTTTTGGAGGAATAATATGGAGCCAGTTAATTATAAATAAAATACGGCAGAAGAAATTTACAATAATGAAGTAACTGAAGCTGAGAAGACCTGTCCATATGCAAAAATTGAACTATTGAATCCAGCCAAGCAGTTTTCCACCAAAGGGAGCCCAACAAGGTGGAAGATGTCATCCTGTGCATGCAATACATACATTAAACAATAAAAGCGCCTCCCTTTCAAAATTCAAAAGCCACAACATGACAAAGAAGCAAAAACTAGCAAAGTGAAGTGTCAGAATACTCCCCACACTTTTGGCTTACTATGACATGGTCCCCTGTACTTCCACACTCAAGCAGAATAATTCATGATCTTAATTTGCGAAATGGTATTCCTGGGTTTGTTATCCATTCAAAAGTTCCTGAGAGAATTAGGAGATTTGACTGCAAAATTACTATTATCATGTTCAATGACCTTTTCATTCACCTTCGCTCTTAACTAAGCCTTGTAGTAAAATGTTTTTAAAGTGCTCACAATGAATGCAGTCACATGGAGAGCATGCTTCGAAACAAATCTCATTGCAGAAGGTATGTAAAATCATAGACTAATCTGTTTTACACTAAATTTAACCCTAAATTCTGGAAGTTTAAGAACTATCCCTAAATTTCACCCTAAACTTAGATTTGAGCCTCAAAAGAACATTTTTACCTGTGAGGATGTGATATCGGCGACCGAATCAAAGGTAAACATGTGGTCAAGAATCAAAACAGAATTATCAGAGACCTTCTGCACAATAACGTCTCCTTCTTCCTCCTCATTGTTCGGAGGCCGAATCCTTACAACAACCTGAAGAACACAACAAAAGATCTCAAAAAACAAAGCAAAAATGGATCTTCAAACATACATTGTCCTCTAATCTTGAATCGCTTAACCCTAGAAACAAGACCTCACCTGAACACCGGAATTCAAAGCGGAGGAGGCGGCGGATACGTTCTCCGCTAGGGTTTCGGAGCTAACTAGCTTCCGTTTGACGGGGTTGCCGACGCCGCCGCCGCCGCCGCAGCCGAGCGGGGGCCTCGGCGGGAGCGGGCTCCGGGCCCTGGCGCCGGCGAGGGATTTCCCGGAGGCGGCGGCCGACGGGGACCGGAATGGCGAGGAATCCGGCGGGTTAGAGTTAGGATTAAGGTTGGGGTCGACGTTCTCCTTTGGGATCCGGGGTGGGCGATGCTTGTGAGAGGAGGAGGAGGAGGAAGGGGTTAGGGTTTCGGGGGGAGGAGGAGCTCTCCCGCTCCTAAGGTTGTGGAAAATGCTCTTCATGGAGAGAGAGAGAGAGAGAGAGAGAGAGAGAGACGTTGGAGACGAGGAGAGGGAGAAGAGCGATTTGAAATGGGGGAAGGGTAGAATAGTAATTTCGATTATGTTGGCATTTAACTATTAAAAAATATTTTTGGATTTTGTTTGTTTTTTTTTTTGAACATTTTAATTCTGAGTGTAAAAATTTTAATTTAAAAAATTATTAAAATTTTAATTAGATTTATTCTATTTTACATCAACAATGATAATTAGTAAAAATTTAATACTTTATAAGAGCCCAAGGCCAAAAAAATAATATATGTGAAAGTTTAAACAAAAAAATATTTAAATTAATGGCATGTTTACTTTGAAAGATTTAATGCTTGAAACCAAAACCGAATGATTTAGTTCTAAAAGGAATTTTAAAAAAAAAACTTATTTCCTTTATTAATAATTAATAATTAATAATTATTTAAATTCAAATAAATAAATATATATATATATATATATATATATATATATATATAATTTTAGAATAAATTATTAATTTTAATTTTAAATTTAAATTATTTTTAATTTTAAATTCTAGTATAAGTTTGAAATTTGAATTTTAGCTCTAAATTTAAACTTTGACTTTGAACTTGAATTTGAATTATAAATTTTAATTTTAATTTTAATTTTAATTTTTGAGTTTAAATTTTTAATTTAAATTTTGATTATGAATTTAGATAGTAAAATTAAATTTTAATTATTTGAAATTTAATTGAATATGATGTCAATTTCGACTAATCTTATAAACCAAACAAATTAGGATTTTCATCATTTTATTTTCGGTTCCAATCCATACTCATTCCTGTATCGATTTCAATTCTTCTTTTGAATTAAACGTGATCTAAATGTATACGCATTGAATTATCATATGAAAATAGCGCGAGAGATCATATATATATATATACACATTACGCCCGAAAAAAATATTAATTGTACATCTCCTGGGTCATTAATTTATTAATTATTTTGGTTAAAATACAGAAAACTCTTATATAAATATCTGATTTTTTTATTTTTTTCTTTCCAACTCTCAAAAACCTATAATTTATCACTTAAAATTTAAAAATATTTTTAGAGGAATATGATGTTAATGGAGAGGACGAAATGATCAAATTATCTTTAATTATTCTATAAATAATAATAATAATGATAATAATAAATTTTTAATATATTTTTATTATTTTTAAGAATTTTTTGATATGACTTATAAGAAATAGACGGAATAGTGATAAAATTCTCAAAGAAGGGTTAAATGCATCAACTTAAAATTTTGAAAAGATAAAGGCGTAGTTTGGTATTGATGTCGATCTAACGCTATTAGATAGAATGGAGTTAAGAAAAAGCGTATAAAGATAGCTTCTGCGATATCCGATGGAACCGCAGAAAATATATCGTAATCGACTAACCGCAATGAACGCAATATTACGTACGGAAATAAATAGAATATTTTTCCATTGTCGCACTCTTCCGCAATTCCAAACGAAGCAAAATGTAATTTTCAGAAGTCAGAGACGAAAAGTGAAAAAAACAGTGACACTTACCAAAAAAAAAAAAAAAAATCTATATTTCAGATTTTCTAATACTACAAATTTTAAAAAAAAACTTAAATTCTAAAATAGAATGTGCAAAATTTGCACAATTTTTTAGATTGTATCGGTAGCCGTGCTCTTTACCCAATACCAAGATTTTAGAAAACAAAACTTTTTTTTTTTGGGGGCCTCTAGAGGTTGTTGGTTTAAGAGGGTGTTTGGCCTATCTTTTAAAAAGCACTTTTGGATTGAAAAGTAATTTTCTGTTCAATAGAGCGTTTGGCAATCTCACTTTTAAAATCTGATTCTGCTTTTTAGAATCAGAAAACCGATTTTGAAGTCCCCAAAATCAGAAGCAGAAAAAAGTTGCTTCTTGAAATCTGATTATAATTTTGGACTCAAACTGCAAATTTTTATTTTAATTTTAAATTCAATATTTAAATTTAAATTTAATTTTAAATTTTAATTTTCAGATTCATTTTTGAATTTTTGAATTTTAATTTTTAAATTTTTAAATTTGAAAAATAGATTTCAAACTTTAAATTTTAAATTTTAATTTTTAAATTTCAAATATCAAATTTTAGATTTTAAAATTTCAATTTTCAAATTTAAATTTTAAAATTTAAGATAAATTTAAAATTTGACATTTTAGATTATAAAATTTAAATTTAAAAATTTAAAAATTTAAAATTTAAAATTATAATTTTTAATCTTCAAATTATAAATTTTAAAATTTTAAATTTTTAAATATTCAAAGTTTAAATTTTAAATTTTAAATTTCATAATTATTTTAAAATTTAAATTTTAAAATTTAAATTTTAAATTTTAAAATTTAAATTTTAAATTTTAAATTTTAAATTTTAAATTTTAAAATTTAAATTTTAAATTTTAATTTTAAAAATGCTTTTAAATATTAATATTTTATATTTTAAATTTCATAATTATTTATATTTTTAAATTTTAATTTTAAATTTTAATTTTTAAATTTCAAATTTACTTTTAAATTTTAAATTTTAAATTTTAATTTTAATTTATATTTTTAAATATTTAAATTTTAAATTTTAAATTTCATAATTATTTTAAATTTAAAATTTTTAAAATTTTAAATTATTTTTTAAATTAAAATATAAAATTTTTAAATTTTGTATTATTTTGAAATTTAAAAATTTTAATTTTAATTCAAATTTAAATTTAGATTTTAAATTATTTTAAAATGAAATTTAATAAAAATATTAATTTATGCAAACTTCAAAAAAAATTTGCCAAACAGTTTTTCCAAATCACTTTAGAAAAATCGATTTTATCTAAATTCAGCCAAACATTCTACAGCTTTTAACCAAAATCACTTTTTTAGAAAATACTTTTTCAGAAGCTAGGCCAAACGGGCCCTAAGTCCCTACATTGAAAACGGTGACACACGAGCGCGCACGCACGCGCGCGCCCGCACAATTCTGAAACGAAAATTTTGTTCATTATTAAAATATCTATCTCAAATTATTTGCCTAAATTTTATCTGCATACTCAGACAAAATAAGATTATTTACGGAGAACAAATACTAAGACCTAGGGTGATAATGAGGTGAGTGAAAATATCTATTTTGTAATTTAAAAGGTCTAAAAATTTTAAAGAACTTTTTAATTTTTTCTCATCTAATAATATAAACTTACAATTGCAGCCACTAAGGGTGGCAATCCAGCTCAGTGTTCGCGAGCCAGCACGTGCTCGGCTTGAACAGAACTCGAACCGGACACTACCTAAAATTTTCAATTCACGAGTTAGAGTTAGTTTGCTCGTGTTCAGCTCGATAATAGTTCAAATACATATATTTTATATATAAATATAAATAAATAATTATATATATAATACATATTTTTATTTTTTGATTTTGAATTCAACCTAAATATAAAGCCCAACTCAATTATAAAAAGACTAATATATATATAATTTGTACCATTAGATCAAAATCTAATAAATAAAAAATTATAAATTTATTTTCTATATATATATAATATTTATAATATTTTTAACATGTTATTCGTAAGTCAGTTCGGCTCATTAATTAACAAGCCGAACACCCGCTAGATGCTTTACCAAGCCAGCTCGTGCTATATTTCACCTTTCACTGTCCCTAATACAAGTGGCACAGAACTTGACGCAAGTGGCACAGAACTTGACGATTGGTACCCGAAATCCTAAATTCGAATCCTAATTGATTAACATTTTCAGCTAAGTTTATTTATAAAAAAATAAACATAGTGAATAGCTTGCTATCTTTCTCTCTCTAAAAAAAAAAAAAAAAAACCAAACCAGTTCTTGCTCGACTGGTTTTATCAGCTACCCAACAAACATGTGCCTATTACATAAAATAAGAAAATATTTTTAAATATTTTTAAATTTCTAAGCCTTCCAAAATGGAAAATAAAATAAAATACTTCTTAATCACTACTACATTATCAAACTAGGCCTAGGGAGGCCATAAAAATCACATATGGCTGAATTAAATTTTAGTACCTCATCTCTAGACATCTGACTTTCATCAAAACAAACAACGAAAGAAAAAGCTTAATTCTGAGCAATTTAAACTTCATTGCATTTAAATTCCACCAGCATCTAAGATTCATCAATCCAAAGAAGATGACAACAACCTAAAGGGCCCAAAAAAAACAGTAATGAAAAGCACATTAACAAGGATAGGAAGAAGCACATTAACCAAGGATAGAAAAAAGCTTTTGATCTTAAGAAGCATTACCTTCCCTTTAATGTGCATCCAAAAGGAACTCAAAACAACTTCAACAACTTCATCTCCAAAATTGACATTAGCTCGGGATAGGAAAAACTTTCATTCTTAGAAGCATTATATTCTCTGCAATTATCAGCCCTAGATGCAACAACTTGTGATCTTAGAAGCACTATTTTCCCTTCAATGCGCACCACGGAAAGCATTAGACAACTTAAAACAGCCTCGGGTTCGCGACGGAGTTGTTCACTGATGGTTCAAATTGCAAGTCCTAAACATTAAGTTTCATTAGGGCAGTTTTTAAGAACATCATTAAACTATCTCCAAACTATTCTCTCCAACCTACCCTGGGAATATCTAAACAAATTCAGAATTATACAATTATCTCTGGTTCTGCAGCACATTAAGCAATAAGCTTTATACCATCTACTTCAATATGCAAAACCATAAAATTAACCGAAACTAGTGGTTGGCGTCCGCAAGTTGAGAATAGGAGAATCCGGGTTGTGAAGGAGCTGCTGCAGCAGGAGCAGCAGTGGAAGCGCCAAAGGCATCGTAGCTCGCTGAAGAAGGGGCCGTGGGGGCGCCTCCTGAAGCCGGCGGGGTCAGTGTCGGCGGCCGTGGGAGACTCAGCATCTGCATTGGCATAGAAGTGGCGCCTGGCGGCACCATTGGGGGTGGAACAGTTGGAGCGCCTGGAGCCACAGCATAACCTGTTGATAATAAATGTAAGATTATTTAGCTAGAGTGCTAATACAGAGGGTTTACATGAACTTGCCCCATGATGTTCGTAAGTATAAATAAACAATTGAAATAAGGGTCAAACAACATAATCACAAACATAGAGAATGAACTCCTACCTATTTTTCAAGGCCAGGAGTCAAAATTTTCGCAATTCATCCCATAAATGTAAGACATAAATTTCAGAGAAGTTGTGTTCTGCTAATGTTTCAGCTAAGTTTTCCCAACTGTTAGTCATAATTCATAAGCACTATATCAAAAAAAAGGGGAAAAGAAAAGAAAAAAGCACTTCGTTGTTGTACGAGTAAATCTACTCATGGTCTTCAAGCTAATTTTATTCCTTTTCCCGCAAGTAATTAGGGCTCGATATAAGACTCTATACTCAACATTCTCAATCCAGTTTCTTCTCATACATAGGTTAGTGAAAGGAATTTGTTTTCACTGTGCTGTGTTAAATAGGATGGCTTTTGATCAAGTCATCAGTTGAGACTGGGTTACTGAAAATTAATAGGTAAAAATGTATGGAGACCCCCTCAATTATAGGCCATTCTGAAATAATCCCTTCGACTTCCATTTTTTTTTTTTCTTTTTGTTGACTCACCTTATCTTCTTCTTCTTTTTTTATTTAAGTTCTTATAGTTATTAAGCCATATTTCGTGGCTCAGTTAGTTATTAGCAATTAATTTGCCCAATTTTATTTGCTATAAAACAGTTTAAACTATTAAATTTGATGGATATATTAATTAAATTGGTGAAATTTCTACTTGTCTAAAATCACTTAATTCCAAGAATTCAAAAGTTAAGGGGATCTCAATTAAAAAAAATTATAGTTCAGGGGGTTATTTGTGAACGGCCTATAGTTGAGGGGGTCTCGATACATTTTTACCAAATTAATTTTCGTAGGCTATGTGCATTCTATCTCATCTACTACATTTCTTATACTTATTTCTCTCTTTCTTCTCGTTCTTCCATTTTCGTTATGTCGTAACTCCAGGCTACATTAATTTGCCACTTGAAAATGTTTTTCCTGTGAACACAACCCCCCCTCCCCCCACCCCCAAAAAATAGTAAAAAATAAAAAACAAAAAATAAAATACAGCACAAGCTAGTTCTTCTTGTCTTTTGGATAGTTATCAGATGCAAATCAAACACATTTCTTCTGAGATATTTCGTTCTTCTTAATCATCTTAATGCACAATAAAATTATGAATGTGTTTTACGACTAAAACGAAAGACAACTTATGCAGAAGGGAACTTCCAAGCGTTGAATTCAGTATTCAGCATTCAATTAATAAATCATGAAATATGACCTAAATTACGCAAGAAAAATAAAGCAGGAAAGTGTTCAATCTTCATTAACATTGCAACATTGCTGCATAAACAATAGATAATCGAAATAAAAATTCCACAGAATTAAGCACCAGAAAACAAAGTAGAGGAAATGAAATGGTTTTATTTTACCCGGAGCACCAACAACTGGGGTCGGCAAAACAGGGGGTCTGACTCCTGGAATTGGCGGAGTTGCTCCAATCGGCAGAACTGGTGGTGGTAGAACCGGAAGACGAGGCCTCGGCATACCTCCAGGCATGGAAAGAAGATGTTGGTTGAAAGCAGCACCCACCTGTTGCTGGAAAGCAGCAGCCTGTCCCAAATGCTCTTTGATTCTTTGATCAATTAAGCTTTGAGTCTGCTGCTCTTCAAATTGCTGATAATAGGATCGTACATTTGCCTGACATAACAATATATAAACTGAGCAAACATTAGATAGCAGAAGAAAAGGTGAAACATAGAAGATATCATTGCCTGCAGACGGCAAGCCATGTCAAGCATGCAGCATAATGATCTGCCATTGTCTGTTCTCTTACTCCAGTCACCACTATCCAAGTTAGTTGCGGCCTTCTCTTTGATTTTAAAGATATTTTTTGGCGGATGGTTTGGATTGGAAATCTAAGAGGGGCCGGGGGCATGGCGTTGCAGTGGGTGATGTGGCACACCTGCTGTAGGCAATAGATTCTCGAATGGTAACCTTGAGTATAATAAGAGAAATTTTCATACCTTGTGCTTGTATCCAGCATTATGTTGCTTTCTAACAGATGGCTGCATCAATTAAATCAACAGTAAGCAATATTTATATGTTAAACCAAAATACCAAAAAGCAGGACAAAAAAAAAAAGAAGAAAAAAACCAGAATATGGTTGATATGAAGCCTCACATATCAACAGATAGAACTAAAAGGAAAGCTAATACCAGGGCGAATGGTGTAGTATAATTAGAAATTGAGGAAAATAGATACTGATTAATAAAAATGATTAGTGGCATCTGATGGTGAAACTATGCAATTGGACCTCATCTTCATGAACATGAAATAATATTGCTAAAGGAAACATCGATTTCAGTTCACTTTAGGAAAATAACAATAATCAAAATATTTTTTTTTAAAAAGGACTGCCAATATAAAAGCAAACTTGCTTATGAAACCCAGCAGTCAGAGTAAGATACGGCATAAGTATATACTAATTTACCTTTCAACCTTAAAAGACCTAAAGATATAAGGAAAAAAGAAGAAAGCGGTTACACCAATACCCACAACTCCATACCAATTAGACCCCATAAGGCAATCTAAATCTTACTTTAACACACAAATTCAATTCCTGGTTTCAACCAATCATTAATGGTTCTTGAAGAAAGACAATACAGGAAAATGTAACTATCGCCATCCCGAAGAAATCTTGTTTGGTTGGGAGGATAGAGTGGGCAGATTGGTAAGTTTCTCCATTAGTGCCGTTGAATTGTTAGAATGTACAAATGATGCAACCCTATTTACAGTTGGGAGAAGTAAATATCCCCACTGGCTGCTTCATTCCCATGGATAGAGATGCTGTGGGATCGGGGGAATATATGAAACTTCATGCATAATCAACTTATCTTGGTAATCCCATCACTATTCCCCACCAAACAAATGGAGAAAGTAAGTTCCCATGGAAGATTTTCAACCCTATCCCTAAGAAATGCTCAAAGCAAATACTGTCCATGTAAATCCTAAAAATACAAAACCTCACAGGGATGTATAAACCCTTCCAACTAATGGATTTCTCTTTGTTCAAGTCATATGAGTCTCTTAGAGCATAGCATCTATCAAATTTGCAAATGATGTGTAGATATCGATCTAAAACTTAACCTTAAACTCCCCAAAAGCACGTACTGGGTTCCTAAATGTCAATTGTTTATAAAAGAATAGTTGCAAGAGAAAATGAATAGCCACTCACCTCAAATGCCAAAGAACACCATGTAATAAAAAAAATTCTAACCCAGTTTAGATAGTCCAATTCCAAACTTTGAAAACAAGGTTCACCAAAAACAAAGCAAAAAAAAGTTCCACTGTGCATCCTTACATCATAACTTCATACACATTAAGCACTCACAAAAGGACAATTCTGCTTGCTGAAGAACTACTTCCATCGTGCGAATATTCTCTCTCGAATAGCTGCATCTAAAATCTATAAACAGTGTCCATAGTCAATCATTACAAAATAAATGACAATGATTGTACAAACAGTGTGACATATTGAAGGTGATAATCAAGTAACAAGTAGCATCGAGGACCAAGCCATCAAGAACCGAATTGCATATTTGGCCCGGCTTCTGGAAAAAGTTCCTTATTCCAAATGCTCTAAAGTAGGAGCTTCTACAAATCAGACATTTTGGCAACGAAAAACTGGAGCTTTTGCGAACGAAGCTAAAATACACTTTTAGGTCTTAAAAGTAGAAGCTCCAATGTAAAACTTCTACTGTAATGTGAAGTTATTGAAGAGATATTTTAAAGCAATAGTTTTGAGTGCTTCTTCGAATAGCTCTAGTGAGACGACACTTTTGTAGGAGTTTGGGCCTGGCCAAACAGGTTTCTAATTCTAAGTAGAAACAACTTTAACCTGAACAGATTATAAGTTTCCAGACCTGGCAGCTCTGCAGTAACAACAAACACATAGCACTAACAACCAACATAGAACAATAGAAGCAGCACCTCGGCATTAATAATAAAGCTAAATAATCCTCCACAACATCAACGTATTTACTCTCAATACAATCTACTCCTATATATTTTCATCAAAAGTGTACAAACAGATCAATTCGCTCGACCCTATTGACATTTACGGCCTCTTTAGCCCCACTTCTATTTCTAGTTTCAGCGACAGTCATATGCAATACTGCGTTTAACAACTAGAAAAGCCTGAAGCTTTGTGGTAGCAGGAAACACACACACAAAAAATGATTTTGAGATCCGAAAGCACACAAGCTCTAATCTGAAGCTTCGAATTCTACTGCAGAGAGAAGCAACAATAGGGGGCGTAAAATTAATTGTCCTAATCGCACTGCATCACCAAAAAGACATCCACGCACCTAACTATACCCTTCCTCACCACTTACAACAACTTCAAATTCACAAAATCGAAACATGCCCACAATGATTCTTTGTTATACAAACAGAAGACACAAAACCCTACAAATTCCACAATCCACAAACAACACACAAAAAAATAACAAAAGGATCAAGGGGAAAATGCTTACAGAATCGTGGGTGAGGTACGTGTCGCAGTAATCGCAGTAATACCTGAAACCAAAAAGAAGAAGATGAAGAAGATTATAGATGGATTAAGGGTTGGAAAAATGTATAAAAATATGAATAATTCGAGAAGAGATTAGATGTGAGAGACGAGAGAGAGAGAGATTAGGGTTTACCGAGGCATAGCGAGGAAGGGGAAAGAGATCGCGAAGCTTCGGGAACGAAGCGAGAGAGAGAGAGAGAGAGAGAGAGGAGGTGCGATGGAGAAGAAGGGTAGAATGGAAGTTAAAATATATGGAAACCCCCTCAAGTATAGCATATTTTGAAATAGGTCCCTCGTTTTCGACTTTTTCAATATAACCTTTTAAAAATTTATAATTTTTGAAACAATCCTATTAAGATTTTATTTGACCCAATCTATATCTATATTCTAAAGGGGGTGGAGTGTGTTCTTTATTTGTGGACACATGTCTGTTTTGAATATTTGGTGCACCCGGTGTACCATGGATTAAGTGAAAGAAATATAGATATTGGGTTTGTTGGGTGCTCCTACTGTGGACCATGGACCTACTATAAACCATGGGTGAATTTGGATTTGTAGTGATACCTGTCCATTTTGAATATTTGGTGCACCCGGTGTACTATGGATTAAGTGAAAGAAATATAGATATTGGGTTTGTTGGGTGCTCCTACTGTAGACCATGGACCTACTATAGACCATGGGTGAATTGGATTTGCAGTCTCTTAAACTTCAACACATGTTGTTTCAAACTTTTAACAGCCGTATTTTTTTTCTACACTTTCAAATTCGCTTTTGGCACTAGCAAGTTTTGTTCCTTGACACCTAAAAATTATTTGCCTACATGCCATGGTTAGAATTTTTTTTATCTTTTTTGGTAAATCGAAAAAAAAAAAAAAGGAAAAACTTCAAAAACCCTCCCTGTGGTTTCACACTTTTTCATTTTAGTACCATGTGGTTTAAAGTTTATCAAGTTAGTACCCTGTGGTTTCTCACTTTATCACTTTAGTACCCTGTGGTTTAAAATGTATCAAGTTAGTACCCTGTGGTTTTGCACTTTATCACTTTAGTACCCTGTGGTTTCACACTTTATCACTTTAGTACCCTGTTTTAAAAAACCACAGGGTACTAACTTGATACAAATTAAAACCACAGGGTACTAAAGTGATAAAGTACAAAACCACAGGGTACTAACTTGATACACTTTAAACCACAGGGTACTAAAGTGATAAAGTGAGAAACCACAGGGTACTAACTTGATACATTTTAAACCACAGGGTACTAAAGTGAAAAAAATTGAAACCACAAGGGGGTTTTTTGAAGTTTTTCCAAAAAAAAAAGATTTACAATTTTTAGGGATAACTTCAAAAACCCCCCATGTGGTTTCCAACTTTCTCACTTTAGTACCATGTGGTTTAAAATGTATCAATTTGCCCCCATGTGGTTTCGTTTTTCTCTTTTTTTTATTAATTTTATTTTTTTTTTTTTTCTCAAATCAGTAACAAAATTAAAATTAAAGAATACTAAAGTAAATATTCGGTAAATCTAGATGGATATCTGATGTTTTTTTGCATATAATTTAACGAAATATTAAGAAAAAAACTATAGAAAAAATAAAAATAAAACCACGGGGGGCCAAATTGATACATTTTAAACCACAGGATACTAAAGTGAGAAAGTTGGAAACCGCGGGGGATTTTTGAAGTTTTTCCTAATTTTTATTCACCTATATATATATACAGTAACTTTTCAATTTTTTACAGCTTTTTCTTCTTCCAATCCTCCATCAGGTATGTTATTGCTTGAAATTCTATTATTTTTTAATGTGCATTTAGTTGGCTTATTTCCTTTAATTGATGATATTTTGTAAATTGAATGGTTGTAAAATAGTAAAATAGTTAAAAAAAAAAAACATAAATTATTTATTAACAAGTTATTCTTGAATTTTTTTCAAAATATTTAACTAATTACTTTGATACTTTTTTTTTTATTCCTTATAGTACACTGTATGTACCAAGCATTTATGTAATTTTAGTTACATTTTCTGCTTTTGTCATTTAATATACACTCACGTAATTTGTTTGTATAAAGTAGATTATGTGCTCTTTTTTCATAAAAAAAAAATTGCTAATTGCTGATAAGTTTTTATATAATGTTTTTCTATAAAAAATGAATAGGTGTTTGCTGATAAACTTGGATAGTTCTTACATACTTTAATTAGATGTTGTTTTTTTAAAATTTTTTATTACCATAGTTTCTGTAATAAAGTTTAATTTATTAAGATAAGAGAGCTACTTTAATAATATAAACCTACAAGAAGCCTAGCTAATCCTTGGGTGGGACTTACTAATTAAAAAAAAAAATCAACATTTAAGTACTTTTTTGTGAAGCATGTCGGTTATAATTTTCTTCAAGTATATGTTACAGCAAATCACTAACCAGTTATGAGATTTGCATACGTTTTTTAATAAAAAATGAATAGGTATTTACCAATAAGTTTTGATGATTTTTACATGCTTTAATTATATATTTTGCTTTTTTTAATTTTTATATTATCTTATAATAAAGTTTGATTAATTAAGATAAGAGCTGACTATGCCCTATACAAAATTTTTCATGCTACTTTATAATATAAATCTACAACATGCCTAGCTAATTCTTAGGTAGGGCTTGCTAATTAAAAAAACTAATATTTAAGAAAATTTCTTTCGATCATTCCCATTTGGTTAGCAGCCGTTGGGGAATGAAGTTTTCGGAAGGAAAGTCAGGCCGTTTTTAGAGCTTATTCCGCCGTTGGTGGACAGCTTTTTCTTTTGAGGGAAAAAACGGTATAACAGAAGGAGGCGGGACTAAATTTGTTAATATTGGAGCATAGTAATATATCCTACATTTTATAAATATAATTAAAAACATACTTATTGCACCGCAGCGAAGCGCGAGTATATCGCTAGTAAATTCTATTTTGCCCGGCTCAACAACAAGGGAGTTAGGGAGAAGAACAATTGGAAGATGGTGAATTATTTACCGTTTTTAATAAAATTTATAGTTCTCCAAAAATAATACTACTCATACATTCAAAAGTAGGTATATATCTTATACATCATATCTATTCAATGGATAGGAGTCACTGACTAGTCAGTGTTAGATTGGTGGGGTGTATGATGTGCATCTTGATTGGAATGTGTAAGTAGTATTTAGAAAGAGAGAGAGAGAGAGAGGAAAAGGAAGAAGGAAACTAGAGTTGTGGTAGACGGTGAGAATAAAACGCACTATTTAGCTTGGTTAATCTCAGCTATTCTTATTTCGGGTGTGAGATATACCCCAAAAAAAATGATGTATTATTAGATTTTTTTTTTTTTTTCTATTTTCATATAAAGACAGTCACTTCAAAATTAAATTTTAATTTTTTAGATATAAATTTTATAAAAAGAGTAATTTTGAGTACAAATGTTTCACAAATCAAACAATGACCTTCTCCTTTTGTTAAATTTTTGGGACTATTTCACGCCTAATAAGTAGGTTTTATTTTAAATCATTTGTTCGGTGCATGAATTGTGTCCAGACGCCGGGTGCAGGGAATGACGTGTGAACTTATATCATACGCTCTCTCTCCGCCGTTGGATTCAACGATCGCCTCCCATCACATGCTTCACCTATAAATACCCCCAACCCTAATTAGGGTTTTCGAGAGCAACACTCAAAAGAGACGACGACGACGAAGACGACGACGAACCTCTTCCCCCACAATGGGTACGTAGACCATTCCGAAACCCTAGATCCCCTTTCTCTCTCTCTCCTTGATCTCTTTTCCGCTTTTCATGACCATGGCGATCCCGTCTTACTCGCAGGTATCTCTCGCGACTCCATGCACAAGCGCCGCGCCACGGGGGGGAAGAAGAAGGCGTGGAGGAAGAAGAGGAAGTAAGGCTCTCGATCTCGCGCACTAGTATACTCGACATGTGGTGTTTCTCTTCGCATTTTTGCGTTGATTCCTCGTCCTTTTTTTGCTTTTTTTTTTTTTTTTTTGATTTGTGGATTGGCTTGTTAGGGTTTTTGTGTTGGTTGATGAGATTTTTAGTCGTTTCTGATGAAAATTTTTGTGTATAAATCCATAGAGACTCCTGAACTATATCCCATTATGTACTATGATGACGCTTTTTCTTTTTCTTTAACTGATACCCGTTCTAGTTTTTGTTTTTCAATGATTTAGTTAACTAAACTGAGGATTTTGTCAGATTCGACAGTAAATTTGCTAAATTTGATAGGTTGAAGTACTTTTAGCAACTAAAACTGTAGCAATCAATGGCTAATAGTTGATCGATCCACTGAATTTATCAAAATTCTCAGATTCTTTAACTATGAGAATGACAAATCCAGTAAAATTAGAAGTTGAAGGGTGTCAATTGGGAGAAGTAAAGTTGAGGGGCCTAGTTCAAAATGACCCTTTGTTGAGGGTTTTGGTACATGTCTACAAAATTCTCATGTAGAGTTGCTTTTTCTGCTTCCAATGTGCCTTGTAAGGTATGAGCTGGGTCGGCAGCCGGCGAACACTAAGCTATCGAGCAATAAGACGGTGAGGAGGGTTAGGGTTCGAGGGGGCAACGTAAAGTGGAGGGCTCTTAGATTGGATACGGGTAATTACTCGTGGGGAAGCGAGGCTGTGACCCGCAAGACCCGTATACTTGACGTGGTATACAACGCGTCCAACAATGAGCTCGTGAGGACGCAGACCCTAGTGAAGAGCGCTATCGTGCAGGTCGATGCGGCGCCCTTCAAGCAGTGGTATCTTCAGCACTATGGTGTGGAGATTGGCAGGAAGAAGAAAGCTCCTGCTGCTGGAAAGAAGGACGCAACTGAGGTGAGTTTCTTATTTTGTTTTTTGATTATCATTGTAGCTGAGAGTTGGTTTACTGGATAAATGTGTAGTTGAAACTCCCAAACTTTATAACTCTTGTGTATTTTTAGTTGATCTGTGTAATGCTCTTGTTCAACTATAGTTTAATATAATTTTTTATCGAACATTGAGACTGTTTTGTGTCTTTTTGGTGACTGATGCTACCAAAGAGTTTAATTTGATTAGGGTCATAAAATTGCATATAGAATGTCCCTCTAGGTATTACAGGTTGCGGTTATGCAAGCAAAAGTGCTGACCGAGTCTTGTATTTGGGTACAATTTTAGCTCCTAGGTGCTTAATTCTGTGCAAAAGTAAGGGACGCTTAAATCTTGACAAATGTCAACTTTTCCTCCCTAGTCCTTATACGCACCTGTCAACCTGAGTAGTCTGTTTCCTCTTTGAGATACTGAACTGCAGGTTATATTTGTTACAATTTCCCTGCTCTGTTTATATCCGGTTCAGTATCTTGGGTTTGAGCTTGCTAGTGTTTTATGTATTTCCTTTTGATGTATAGACGCATGGATGTTTTAAGCAGTGGGAAGCCTTGAAAGTTGGGCGGGGATTCAAAAATTTTAAAAAGCTCTAAACGGTGTAAGTAAAAGAAATGCCATGAATTGTGTGAAATAGTAAGATAGCCTTCATACTAGTATGGCTTGATTACTTTTGTCAGTGTTCACGTGGTTGCATTGCCTTTTTCTCTTGAAAATGGTAATTTCCTTGTATATTGTCTCTTCTTCATTGTAACTATTTGAAATCATTGTAGTTCATTGGCTTTTGACTTTTAAAAATATTTTTCTTCAGACCAATTTAAGATTCAAATAAAACCAAGTGGAAATGGAATCAGTTGTAGCTAGAAAGGCCAAAGCAACCATGATTGTCGTTATCATATGCTTCCTCTCTCCATCTGTTGGTTTCCATTAAATCCTACTTACCGTCCTCATAGTGGTAAACATATATCATTCTGGCTGTTCATGTTGGACAGGAGGGAGAAGGTGCCACGGAGGAATCCAAGAAGAGCAACCATGTCCTGAGGAAGCTCGAAAAGCGCCAGCAGGGCCGCACACTTGACCCCCACATCGAGGAGCAATTCGGCGGTGGGAGGTTGTTGGCCTGTATTTCTTCCCGCCCGGGTCAGTGCGGCAGAGCCGATGGGTAAGAAGAGACACATTCCTATATGCAACCATTTTTTTTACTCTTTTTTTTTTTTTTCTTCTCTTTGAATTGTGTGTTTAGCTTGACTTTTGGAACAACTTTGCTACTCTAGAAAGTATGTGTTTGGCTTACAAAAAACGCCGACTCTTTAGTTATGAAGCGGGGAGCTAGAATGAGCTCTTAGGCTCGAAATTACAATCTATAATTTGAAGCTTCTTTTTCTTCTGCTTCTATTGAGGCTTTTGAGAAGATTATAAAGGAAAAGTTGTTAGTGCTTCTCAGAACAGCTTTACCCGGCCAAACAACTCTGAGGAGAAAGGACCGGAGAGCGCTGTAAATTTTCTAACTGGTAGATAGACGTTTGATTTCAGAATGGTCTACAATTTTTTGCAGATATATTCTTGAAGGAAAGGAGCTAGAGTTCTACACCAAGAAGATCCAGAGGAAGAAGGGCAAAGGTGGTGCAGGAGCCGCGGCTTAAGCAAACCCTTTATTCTTTATTCGTTCACTTATCCGCACTTTGCCAACCTATCCATCTCCGCGTTTGCAATGGTAGGTACCTAATTGAGTTTCAACTTACACTGTTAATCAATCGAAATTTTGATAGTGAACTCTAGCTGGTAGGGATGAGAACTTGTTTTTGTTGATCGCATGATTGTATGCTCGAGTATGTAAACTTAGATTTTCATGCATTTAAGATTATTTGCTCTGTGCCTGCTATTAGCTTCATTCCTTGAATTAATTGTAGAAAGATCTAGCAATGTGTTGCATGGTCCACATAAGAACCAAAATAGGTATTGTCTATTGTCTTTCTTTTCATACATGTATGCATCAAAGGCGTGAATTAAAGTGAATGTTCTAACATTGGATCTTTTTTGTTAAATGAAAAGAATTTTTCGGCAGAAATGTTCTTTTTTTTAACAAAAACCTGTGACTGGTGTTTACAATAATTTTCCATCAGTAAAGTTGTGAAATCTACTATGTTTACCGAGTAGAAAAGCTCTAAATTATTATTATTATTATTATTATTATTATTATTATTATTTACATGCAATGCAATGCTATAAAAGTTGGGTGCAAAATTTACACCCAATCCATCTTAAGAGTTTAGATAGCTCTGGTTTTAAAAACTTAAAAAAAAAAAGTGTGAATTAGGCTAATAAGTGTGAAACAATGGGCTTTTGAGTGGAGGTGGTAGCATTCCAATTTTTTTTTGGGTGTACATGTATTACTCTTTCTCGAACTCTATGACCTAGTTGGGTAATGTGATGACAAAAGATATTATTTGTTTATTAGGATAAACTTCAAATACCAATCATGTGGTTTCTCGATTTTTCATTGATAGTATCCTCTGGTTTAAAATGCATCATTGTAGTATCCTGTGGTTTTATTTTTTTTTATTTTTTTTCGTCAGTACCTCTGGTTCCGTGATTTTTCGTTTTAGTATCCTCTAGTTTAAAGTGTATCATTTTAGTACCCTGTGGTATTATTATTCTTATTATTATTATTTTCGTGAGTACCCCTGCTAACTCTCCATTAAACAATTATATATATACAAAAAATTTTAGATACTCCATTTATAGTTTATCTAATATTTACTTTAGTATCATATGAAAAATTAATGTAGAGAATAACGAAAAGAGAAAAATGAAACCACATGATACTAAAGTCATGTATTTCAAACCATAGAGTGTTAAAGTGAGAAAACGCAAAATCATATGGGTGATATTTGAAGTTTTTTTCTTTATTTTATAAAGATAATATCTAATATATTTTTTAAAACTTTTAAAATATTTCATACACCCATGGTCGATCAAAATATACTTGGTGTTTTTCAAAAATTCTTTTGAATATTTCTAAAATTTGATGTAACATTTCAAAACATATTACATCAAATTTGAACTTTTCAGATATAGATTCAAATATAACATCAAAATATACTGTTGACGACAGTAGCATCCGGTACCAATTAAGGATGTCAATGGATACGAATACTCAAAATTTTACTTATTGAAACTCAAAAATGAACGCCGCTGATTTATCTAATGCTAAACCTATATATTTTTAGATATAGGTATAAAATATAAAAATTCGACAGATTTGGATTCGGGCATTTTATTTCTAAGTGATCTGAATCCGAATTGATTTTATATTATATAATATATATATATATAAATATTTGATGTTATATTTGATTCTGTATTTAAAAAGTTTAGATTTGATGTAATATGTTTTGAAATATAATAAAAAAAAGATTTGTTTTTGGGTTCGGGTTTCAAATTTTTGGTTGGGTTTGGATTCGGATACAGACTTTAAATTTCGCCGGATTCAGATTCAGGGCGTAGGGCTTGGTAGTCAAATTGGCATTCAGGCTTTTGAAAATCTACCCCGAATCCGATTTGTTAACATCTCTAGTTTCAATTTGGGGTGTCAACGTGTCGGATCCGACTCCAAATCTGAAATTCAAACCCGAACCCGATAGATTTTAAAACTTCATATCCAAATTCGAATCCGACCAAAAATTCGAAACCCGAACCCGAAACAATTATTTCTCTTTTCAATATTTCAAAATATGTTACATTAAATTTAAATTTTTAAAATACAAATTCAAATAGAACATCAAATTTTTATATACATATTATATATAATGTGAAATAAGTTCGAATTCAAGTTCGAGTCGGGTATAGTCAAAATTCATATCCGAATCCATATCCGTCGGATCGTTGTTTTTAATATCCATATCCGAAATTATATTCATTTAGTATCGAATAAATTCGCTCCGTTTATATTCGAGTTCGACATCCCTAGTTTCAATCTTTTTCGTATCAGTCCTACAGTGTGGCTGCAGAGTAGGACTGTAGGAGCAAGAAATGTCAAAAATTTTAGTCCAAACCCAGTTTACATCTACTCCGATTTGGACGCGACATCCGTCTGATCAGGGACGAAGTCAGGATTTAGACTTCGGAGGATCTTAAAATTGGTTTTTATAAAATAAATTATAATATAAGTTCGATATACAAGGCAAAAGCATTTCACAAAAAAAAAAAAAAAAAAAAAAAACTTTGGCCTCTAAATTTTAATAATACTTTTAATTTTTATTCTATCATAATCAGAGACGATTATGTAATTTTTAAAAAGTTGCGGGAGGCCGTGGCCATTGTGAGCCTCTCAATAGCTCAGTCACTGTTGTCCTTTTCTACCTTTATCTTTCAGTTAAAGTGGAAATAGCCTTGGTAAATTTTGCAACTAGCAATGAATGAAATTTTTAGAAAACTGCAGAAATAGCCTTGGTAAAGTTGAGTTCCGCACAAACTGCAAACTGTAATCGCATCATCTGCTAAAGTTTTGTACTGCAGCTGGAGGACATGCAGAGCATGTTGGCTGGCGCCAGCATATTTTTGAAAAATTAATCTGAGAAGTAGTTACCACCGCTTTATTCTAATTCGATCTGGAGATGAGTGGAAGACCATTTCAAAGAAGCGAGACGGCTTCTATGAATGGCTAGCCTCAAAGAGAGGGAGAGAAAAAAAAAATAAAAAACTTCATTAGTTTTTGCCCGAAGGGCAGCTCTACGTCTCCCAAGAAGAATTCTAGACAATATTTTAAAAATCAGATCGAACAGTGTCCTAAGAATATTACTGGATCAAGAGTCACTGATTCAATAAACACTAATTGAACCAGTCACTTCAACATGACGTCATAAATACTTGATTATTATTTTTAGTTTTATTATAAAGATATATGTATTATTCTAGTATCGTATTTACTTAAAAAATACTGAGTTTTAGACCAAATTAAGTAGACATAAGTTTTTTTAAGACTAGTATATGATAATAGAAAATAAAATCATTGATTTCTAAGCCGTTGGATTTTACTATAACTTAGATCAAACGGCCAAGTTTAATTAAAACCAGAGCGGTTCACTGGTTCGATAGTTGAACCGTCGAATGAAATAGTTAAAAACAGTTCTTTGACTTATCTCATTGAAAGGGTGAACTGAACTGAACTGAACTGCTTCCAAGAATGCTCTAAAGAATGCAAAAGGCCAGATTGCCTAGGTAACCAAGAAAAAGGGAACGGCGGGCGCTACCTTACCACTCTTTCCGATGGCAATGATCGGAAAAAAGGAAGGTGTGTGGTTGATGTGTCACTAGGTCGGCCCGGGATACGACCTGCCGGATTCACAACAGAAATCGCCAACATGAACACAATCGATGCTCGATTGCGTTCCTACTCCATTCTATTCTCCAGTGAAATCTCATAGAATGCCGATGGAATACATTTTGGAAAGAAAACTATTTAGTACTTTGGCCTCCTAGTGTTTGTTTCATCGAAAGTGGAGAGGAATGAAATAACTTTTTATTGTTTACTGTAACTTTACCTTCGGTCGAAACTCAGACTCCTCAAAATGCCATACTTGTTAAAAAAAAGAAGAAAATAATAAAATATTAATCTATCTCTCATATTTTCGATTGTGTTCATGTTTTTCAAAACAGCGCAATTTCAAAATAAGATTGCGCTGTTTGAAAAGAATGTTGCACTCTTTGAGACGAAAATTATATTTTTTGATACGAAAATTGCACTCCTTAACCGATAGTTATACTTTTTTAAAAAAAGTTGCACTTTTTATTCCGATAATGCAAATTAACAATTAAATGATTAATAATGGTGTGGCATTACCTACAGCGGCCAAACATCATTTGAAGTCTTGTCGAGCGCCCGGACGTGCCTGTCGAGCAACCGGAGACACGCCTCAGCCTTAGGCGGCACCCGGGTGCGGGCACGCCGTCGAGCGCCCGGAGCAGCGACTAATGAGCAATCCCCTATCCATGGATGGGTGGGGAATAGGATGTACACTCATCTTTCGGTGTACAATTAGCTTTTTCCAACTTTTATATAAAATATTCCAAATTGATCCCCGTACTTTTATTTCAATCACATATTGGACTTTTTTACAAAATAGCCCTCTAAAATTTTGGTATTTGCGAAATAACTCTACCAAAATTATATTTGAAAAATTAATCCTCTTTTTTCCATGTAGGTGCCACGGTTGAATTTTCTCTTAAATACGGTGAATAATTTACCGTTTTGCGGTGAATCCTTTACCATCTTTCACTTATTTACTGTTTCTTTTTATATCACATATATAATCCTAACAACCACATAAATATTTTAATAAATCACATATAGTCTTAACAACCTGAAAATTTTAATAATTTATCATACAATCCTAATAATCAAAAAAATCCTAATAATCTATCCATATAATCCTAATAATCAAATATCACATATAATCTTAACCGCTTGAAAATCTTAATAATCTATTCATACAATCCTTATAATAAAAAAATTCTAATAACTTATCCATACAATCCTAACAATCAAATAAAAATTCTAATAATCTATATACGTACAATTTTAACAACCTCAAACAACCTCACTTGTTTTCTTTTTTCCATATATAATCCTCGCCGTTAAAAATTATGAAGAAGGCGGTAAATCGTTAACGATCTTTATAAATACAGCAAACGATTCACTATCTTTAAAAGACATCGGAGACTTTTAGTTTGCCGGATATAAATTTGGCATACTCATTTTGCAAATTATAAAATTTTAGAGAGTTATTTTGAAAAAAAAAAAATCCCCCACATTTGTCAATACCATCTGAACTTACTCATTGCCAAATAAACATTTTGGAGCCTTCGAGTTAACTGAGGCACGCGAATCATTTATTACATCGTATCAAATAGCAATTTTACGCCGAGAAGCTCAGGTGCTCAGGTAAAAGTAGAGGGTGATCAAACCGGACAACAGCGACTACCCAGAGAACAAAAAAAGAGTTGCGGAGCAAATCTACACCCCATAAGCCGACTTCGAAGAGATCAGGTGGCATGCCAACTACAAAAACAAAATACTACACATACGATGAGTAGACAAGAACTACAGATCGGAGATAAGTGGGGGTTTAAACCGAAAAGGCGGTAACTAAGTCATTTCCTCAGAGTAGGAACTCTCCAAGCTACACCTCCACATCTATGTGTACATATATTGGTACTCCATAAAAGCAAGGCACAAACTGATACATTTAGTAAATAGCAAGAGAGAGAGAGAGAGAGAGCTTCCTTCGGCCCTTCGTGACCGAAGCAAAGAAAAGGCGGGGGGAACGAAATCATAAGATCTTTTAGAACTTGAAATCCTTCTTTTTTGATTTGCCCTCCTTCTCCTGCTTCCTCTTCCTCTTGTTCGCGTTCTCCGCCACCATGTCGCTGAAATCCTCTTTCTGATTGCGTAGCTTCTCCTCCTCTCGCGCCTCCGCGTACCTGCACGCCGTTAATGAGCGGAAATCGGATGAGAATTTGCAGCAGCATATCAAAGTATGCAAGATGCAAGTTCGTCGGAATCTTACTTGGCCGGCAAAACATCGTCCATAACTTCAAGCTCCTCAGGTTGTATAGTGACGTCCACTTTGTCGGCCTTTTGTCCTCGCAATAGATCAACCTATGTAGAGATTTACATTCAAGGGAAAAAAACAGAAAAATAAAAAAAGAAGTCGTCATAAGATGCAAATATGAAAATTCACAAGGCATATTCATAGAAGTGAAAATAAAAGGAAAAGGACGCGGATAAGAAAGGGACCCTACCCTTTTAGCAGCTGTTTTGTCTTGTTGCCCAAGCACGTACCTATTATACGAAAAAGAACAAAGAAAATCAGCAATATGTTTGCTGTGCGCATTTTGAAACCCAATTTGTTAAAGTATTACTAGCAAGTAAGCTTGTACATTACAAAATACATGTTTAGAAAGAGATACATACGTGTGAGTTGTTCCGAGTAGTGTTCCGGGTGCAACCGCTTCTTCTTTCTCTTCGAGAACCTACAGAATTGGTAGATTCGAATAATTTAGTAAATCTAGTCACTGAATTAGGAAAAGGGAAATGTAGCTGAAAGATAAGAAAACATGAAGTCAAAAAAGAATGCAACAGCTTTTACCTGGTACAGGGGCTTCTCTGGCTCCTTTCTCTGTTGCTTCCGGAGGTCGATAACATCAGGTGTTTCCACGCCAGTGGGAGTACTGAACATAAAAAGGAGAAGCATTAGAGAGATCCCAATGTCTTTCTTTAATTGTCACTTTCCAGAAGAAAGTAAAGGCAAATGTTAATATTATTAATTAATAATAAATACCTCGAGAGGCTATCAACGGATTGAATGCCCGCCTCCAGCTCCTCTTCCTCCATCTCTTCTTCTTCCTCTTCCTCCTCCTCCTCCTCTTCCTCCTCCAAATCTCCCCAGTGCTTGCTCCGATCAACCGGCTCTTCCTGAAATGGAAAATCACCACGCAATCTCAGTCAAGAGAAACACAAAAACATCACCGAACTCTGTAGAATCTTTTGGACATTCCATTTTTACCAGCGTAAGTCATGTATTCACACGCATGCCCCTTGAAAATGGAGTCCATTAACATCTCTCCCTTATTTTCAAGTCGAGAAGTCATCCCATCCAACACGGGGAATGGGCATAATAAAATGTCTTCTAAAGAAGTGCATTTTTGCACATAACAGGGTATATACGTAAAAAACCAAGTTTTTTGAGGGCATATATGATAAGTTAAAGAAGTTTTGCAAGGGTTTAAATATATATCTACCTCATAATTGGGTTGCTCCTGCTGTTGGACTCCGAAAACATCGCCATACAACGGACGGCCAAACTGTTCATAGACAATGGAAGGAGCTCAGAAGAATATATAGAATAGTAAAACAGCTAAATTGTAACACAAAAGGAAATGGCAACTAAAGAGGTAATTGTAATTTACTTCGTCAACGGGCGGTTTGCCCCAACCTCCTGGGTGATAACCAAAGCTAGCTCCTGGAGGAATAGGAGCATTTAGTCCGGGTATCTTCAGTTGCGGGTAAGATGGTGGCGGGCCATACCTCTGCAAATTTTGTGTTTCTGTTGATTTAGTTGGAAAGACACAAGGGCGTTGTTGACAGGGAAATCAAAGGGACAGTTTGGCAACTTACTTGCATGTTGATAAGCCATGGAGGTGGGGCACCATCAGGCATACCGAGAGCTTCTTTGAGTTCTCGAGACAAAGTACCTGGCTTCATCTCCCTAAGCTTGACCTATACAATTGCAGAAAACCACGATTAGGGTGCTACTTTGTTAGTAACCACAAAATACAGGGAAACTAGCACAAGGTAGAACATCAAACAAAGACTCGTAGATCCATGAATCAATAAGCTGAGGAATGGGAATATAAGAGAGTGATTGAGAGAGTTTTGCATAGGTGCATATCACATACAACTCTAAATCCTATACACATGCTGTAGCTCTATCGCATAAACCTGTCTTAAAATCTCCAAATTGCTCTGTCACATTACTTTGCTACTTGGACAACATAATGCAGAAGCAACGGAGCACAATTAGGGATGCAAATGGATCCGGGTTGGTGGAGCTCCGCCCCGATCTGCCCCGAATGGGGTGGTAAGTGGGAACAAAAAATATAAAAAAATATAACCCGCCCCGAATCCGCCCCGATCCGCCAAGTAAATGGAGCGGGAGGTGGGAGACTCTTTTCTTCCTTCAATCTGCCCCGATCCGTCAAAAATCCGGCTCCCGCCCCGATCCGCCCCGAATGGAGCGGTAAGTGGGAGCCAAAAATAAAATGAAAAGTAACCCGCCCCGAATCCGCCCCGCCCCGATAAGAAATGGAGCGGGAGGTGGGGGAACTCTCCCGCCCCCGGATCCGCTCCGTTTGCATCCCTAAGCACAATTTTGTTTGAGACGTATTTCATATCTTGTAGATAGATCCCAATGGCAACACATTAGCAATGACCTTTGTCTTTTGATATCAACAAATGCCCTAACTCTATATCGTACTTCATATGTATCATTGCACACTGCATATTCATGAGTGTGGCCAAGAAGGTGAAGTAGCACTTTCTACCATGTTAATAAGGAATAGTGAGTCACACTACGAGGCGTATAGAATAAAGCAAAAAAAAAGCAACATGAGCAGGAGACCCGAGTACACAAATTAAACATCATAGAAATGAAAATCATACATTCCAAATCAAAATTTAGTGATTTACACAATCTAAACAAGCCCATCGCAAAGGCAAATCATAAATTTCAAAATAATATATTCTAGTAATTACTTTTGACCGGTCAAACACTTATATATTATGCAACTCAGTCTAGATCAAATAATTTTTATTTAGACTAGCGGAGTTAAAATTGCGTTTATTGGTTCAGTTTCAGTTTGTTTGTTCTACAGTGAATTGGTTTCTTTAAAGGAAAGGCATTTTACTGCAATAGTACAAGCACATTTAAACTTCTCCAAACGGATTGGCAAATAAACTGAGAAAGAAATTCAACACGAATAACGAAACTCGTCAAATAGCTGTACAGAATCTACCAATACATTATTTTGCTTAAGGAAAAGAGAAATTACAAAATTTACTAGAAAACCAAGCAAGAAGGTATGTGTAGCCAAATGTTCAACCAATAAATTATTCATTTAGTGGTGTAACTATTGTCCAATTTCCCTGGCGTACTGTAAGTACCTCAAATTCTTTCCCTTCATGATATAAATCACCGTGTGTAGTCAACTTTGGTTTCGTTTGATATTTGAAGAAGGCATCATGCAACACCTGCACAGGGAAACAATAAAATAGCTGTAAGATTCTCTTTATGCAAATCAAAAACTGAGGTGAAGCCAACAAACATGGATCTGATCGTTGCTAGAAAAAATAAAGTGTCAATATTGAAAACAGAGAGTTAAGAATGCTAGTTATAGATATGAAATTTAGTGTTGCAGAAATCTCCTTGAACAAACAGTTGAGCTGTGTATAACAGAATAAAATAACCGTTCACAAGTTGCGAAACCTGTGATACAGTACTAATAAATAAAATATTTAGCAGACCAACCTGATAATCTATATCCATCTTTCCCATCTTTGGTTGCATGCGCTCACGTTGTTTCTGTTTAAGCTTTTTGCTGTCCTCTTTTTCAATATATGCCTGGAAGAATGAAAAAGAGAGAAAAAGTTAAATATATAAACAATTGACAGAGACAAATGACTACTTGTACTATATTTGGTTGTCATATTCAAAACTCGAAATGATATTTGATTGTCAAAACAAAAACAAAAAATGAAGTGCATCTAATAATGGATAACTTAAAAAAAAACGCATAAAGCATGATATTTTATTGCTCCAATTAAGCAATTAAGAGTTTAACGAGATTGCTACCTGTCTTATTTTTTCTATTCCTGTAGCAGCAATAAAGTCAGGAAGTTGGAAAGGCTGCTTCTCGATACCCCGCTTTCCCTGAAAACAATTGAAAGAAACTGTAAAATCCCAATCAACAATAAAACCCAATCCCCATATCAGGCCTATTTGAAATTAAAAATTCAAATTTGGTGTACATCTCAAGAAATCTGCAATATCAAAAAGAAGGTGGTTTAGTTCAACTATAAACAATAAAAATTTTAGACACCAAGCATCTGCTATGTTAGCAATTCAGTATTTTTTTTTTTTGTTTAAATAATATAAACACTACAAATCCTAGACTAGACCTTATTTCAATTTGCAGAAGTGGGCATCATATGCATATAACTAGACCCCACCACCCTAGTGTATTATACAAGAGAAACCCTCAAGTCACTCTTGGGCAAACACCACCAAGTCCCAACTCCTTGAATGTTACAGCCGTTCCCTGCAAAGAATTACATATATGTATAAGAGGGGAGACCTTATCTAACATTATTCTTCCCTCACCCTCACATAACTACAATAGAAGCATATGCACCCCTCATGTATATATATATGCAAAGCAGTCTACATAAAGCAAGGGTAAGAGATCGTGATTCACCTGTAAAAACTTCCGTTTTTGACACCAGTGCCTGGGGACCGGGACAGAATTCCGATATGATTTCAAATAAACAAGCAACTTTGGATCTGCTGCTGTTGCATCCCATATCTTGCAAAAAAGTAGAAAATATTCAGCAAAAATATCAAGCAAAAGTTAAATATCCTATCTCAGACAATACGGAATAAGAACAAGAATGAAAGTTAAAACACTGCCATAGACACACAAGGAATAATGCAATGAGAACAAGAATGAAAACTAATATGCAACTATCGACGCATAAAAAATAAAAAGCACATCAACTGGCAGTGCAAAGCCAGCTAGAATTCAAGCTACTGTTACCAAGGGATTGAAAAATTTACAATAAAAGAGAAGACAGCAGAAATATTCTAAAAGACAATAGGTCCTCATGCTAAAAGCAACTAAAGAGGATAAATGAGAGAATTACATTTTTGAGAATGCCCAGATTGTTATATATGTTACAACCAGCTATTTGAGGAATGGTTAAGGATAAGATGATTGCAAGATGCAAAGAGACAAATCCCACATGATAAATAAGAATTTATACTTGGGGGAACAAACTATGAAGCAATATATTAAACTTCCAAGTGCTTCGGAAGTACTTTGTCAAGGAACCGGAAATTTATATGCATAAAATTAAGAAATTTATTCGAACAACAAATGAGAAAACCTACCAAACTAAGAAGCCTCAAATTGCATGCACAAAACATCCATATTCCAGAAAAGTTTTATAACCATGCCATTCTTCCATGCAATAAACTTTTCAAGAAATCTCTACTTACTAATAAATTGCACAATTCTACCAATAGCTAACACAGGAAAAATAGTGATGGCATCACTGTAACTTGTCTGAACATAAGAGAGAAAGATCTCTATACACTTTCAGTTCCACAATTACCAATTAAATAAAACATGCTAACAATTATTTATTGTGCCCCCCAATGCTCAAAATGACTACTTTAGCATGCACGTACCGCAGTAAAAATGGTTTGCTGGTTGATATATTCTATAGCACATATATATAAAGAAGCAATGCTTCAAAAAGTATCTATTACCCCTTTAAAAGACAAAAAATATCCCTCAAAGTAAAACAAACTAATTTCAGCGAGGTTTCTACACTAACAAATTAATCATGACAAAAATTGACAGTAAATGAGATAAATTCGCTTAGACACACCTCAACGACATCAGGCCTGGAGCATACTTTCTTCAAATCAGCAATCTTCATCCTTCTTTGCAACTGCAAATAGCGCAAGTAAGTATTAAAACCGCACAAATGTTCAAAATTCCTAACAAAAAGGGAATTCTAAAAACAATTGTACTCAGCAGATCAACCTTCTTTTTCTTATTCGATAGCTCGCCTTCCTTCTTCTGCTTTGCTTCCGGCTCTTCCTCCTCCTCCGAATCCGAATCCCCCTTCTTCTTCGCCGCATCGGCTGCGGCCTCTTCCTTTTTCGCATCATCCTACAAGAAATTATACACACAAAGCGTCAGAGTAGTGAAACTCCACATCAGAAAACTTCAAATTTACACGAACCAAAACCTAGAATACCTCTGCACCAGCGGCGGAATCTTTGAAGCTAAACTTCGCAAACACGTTTCTAAAATCCTCGAGAAGGCTCTCCTCCACCTCGGCCTTCTCCGGAACGTACTCGACCTCCACCGACACCTCCACCTAAACAACAAACAGGGGGGGTCATCAAACACGAAAACCCTAATCGATCGAAACCCTAACATCGGGCAACAAAAAGGGGAAGGGATCGATCCGATCATACCCTAGGGTTCGGATCGGCGTTCTCCTTGGAGCTCCCGTCCTCGTCCTCCGCGTCGGCGTCGGCGGCGGAGGCGAGCTTGCTGCTGTTGTTGTTCTTCTTCTGCTTCCGCCTACGGCGGCGGCGCTCGCTGTCCCGGGCCTTCTTCTTGTCGGCGGAGCCGGATCCGCCATTGGAGAGGGGATCGAGCTTAGGGTTTGGGTGGCGGGGGTGCTCCGCGGCGGTGGCTACTTCCGCCGCCGCCATGGTCGCGGCGCTCGTGGCTCGTGGTTTGAGGGGGAAGGGGAAAAGGAGTCGGAGGGGGGAAGAGAGAGGGCGAGGGCGATTTTCAGAGTGGAGAGCGTCGAGGAGTCGTAAATAAATAAATAAATCGTAATAAATCCGCGACGGATTTTTTTTTTCTTTTTTTTATTGCTTCGTTAATATTAATATATTAAAATATAAGGTTAATTTCATATAGGTCCGTATAAATATAGTAAATTACAAATATATTCCTATAAAGTTTAACTTTTGTATATTATTCATGCAAAATTCTTAATATTTTTAAATATGTTCCTGCTGTTAGAATCTGTCAGAAAATTGTAGTTAACTATAGGTTAAATACTTAATCATGATTAGTTAATGAGGTGAATTGATCTTTTTACCTTTCTTCGATTAACAGTTGAAGCTTATGAAGGGACATATTTGTGATGGCAAAAAAGTCATTATATTTATAAAATAAACAGTGCTTTAACGGTAATAAATTGGAGAGACATATTTAAAAATATTGTGACTTTTACGGGAATAATATATAAAAGTTAAACTTTATAGAGATAAATTTGTAATTACTGTGTTTGTACTTTGTAGGGAATTGTACAAAATTAATCCTATTAAAAAATATAAAAGAGTCGGTTAAGCCCGACATGTGCTCTATTTTGCGGACGACGATCGAGCCCAATGAATCTAAACCCGAATCCAAATTTTCAGAGTAGCAATTTCGATGTTGCAGTTTGGCTAAATTATTTTGTAACGTTTCAATAGACCTAGTGAACGGGCGGGTTAGATAATCTGGTAGGTTATTATACCCATAGGTTATTATATAGACATGGGTAGAAATTTATCTGTAAATTTTAGAATAGTCAAATGTAGGTTATCCGTAAGTTTTTTTTTTTTTTTTTTTTTTTTTGCTCATATACTTTCTAAATACAAAACACATATATATAATTTTTGAAAGTATAAAATAACTTATTGTTTAAAATATCACAACATACAATGGCGAATATAAAATTTTAAAGCGCATAAATTATATTATATAAAAGTATTTTATCATTGTAATTTTTGTAATATAAAATTAATAAAATTTTCATAATTATATAGTCAATATCATAAAAATTATATAATTTTAATTTTAAAAAATATATACGGTACCCGCGGGTTGCCCAAAATGTCTACAACTCAACGGGTACTCACCCGTTTTTCGTATAACTTTTTGGGTAGCAAAAACTAGTTTAAATTTGAGGGTAATCCGTGGGTACCCGGTACGGATAGAGATTGCTAGGCTTACGTTTCAATAGTCTCATATTCGATTTTAAAAGAATTATATTAAAAATATAAGCATCGGAGACTCTGGCATTAATAAAAAAATTTAGGTATTTTGAATCGATGACTTGTTTGGTGGGAAAGAGTGTGAGCGTAAACAAGTTAGTTCTACTGGGTTGGATAGTTAAAGTTACAATAAAAAACTAAACACAACGAATAAATCAAGTTAAAAACATTAACCTACACCTTTGATAAAAGACGCCAAATAATGCGAGCGTCTTATTCACTTTCCTACACCCACCTATGCGGCTTCTTCACCGGCGCCAAAATCATTGTTAGAGCTTAAGAATTATCAGGCACCCTATATTTACTGTTCAAGCCCTCCACCGTCCTTGTCTTTGGCATCTCCACCTAGTCAAAAGTGTTATATCTTCGATGAGGTTGCATGAGTTAATGCCGTACCGGACCGATGCAACACAGCTGCACAGGAACTTAGGAGCAGAATTCGCCCTTTTTTTTTTGAGAGAGAGAAGATAGCATGCTACCGCTTCATTCATAAAGAATGTGAACTAAGCAACATACTGAGACAACTAGGCCTCGGAAGAAAAAAAAAAAAAAAAACCAAAAATAAAACACTAAACTAAGTACAGAACTCCATCTACAAATATCTAAGTTCACAGGCCTGCCGCAGCAATTGGCTCGAGTTACGTTTTTTATGCTCGAACACTTTCATATTACGCTCCAACCAAATAGTCCACCACAGGGTGGCGATAGTAGTAAGCTCCAAACGCCCTATAACACCACCTTTGAGTCTGCTGCACCCCCAAAGCCCAGTCACCGAAGTGCAGTTAACTAAAGAATATTTATTAGACAACTGACTTTCCAGTAGTGCACAAGTAAACTCGCACCCCACAAAAAGGTGGTCAACCGTCTCCGGCTGAAGAGAACACAGGACACAGACGAGTTCACCATTCCAGCCCCTTTTCAGGAGATTGTTCTTTGTCAGTACCTTGCGCTTTAAGACGAGCCATACGAAGATTTTGACCTTCAGAGGAATTCTAGTCATCCATAGCTGAGAGTAGCTGTTCTCTTTGACCCCACCATCTTGTAAGAATTTGTTGAGGGAGTTAACTATAAACATCTCAGAGTGCGTCCATCTCCATTTGATGACATCTGAAGTGGCTGATAACATCACGTTCGATGGTGAGTCTTTCAGCTTCAAGATCGACTCTCTATCGGCTTGCGAGCTAGGTTCGTAATCCGCCAAAATTTTATGCCACCTCCACCCACTACGACCGTAGCATTCCTTCACCCTATAATTACGGCTCTGCACGGCATTAGTTAAGTTGGGGTAACATGATCGTAGGGTAGATCCTTCGACCCAGATGTCCGACCAGAAGTTAGTACTGTGACCGTCCCCTATCGAGAAGGAGATTCCACACTTCAATAGAGCCCTATTTGCTAAGACGTTCCGCCACCATTGAGAGTATGGTCTGAAGGAGGCACCTTCCCCGAGGGGTCTACGCCTGGAGTAGTAAGTGCCATTCAGAAGGGGTCGCCGCTGTTTGTAAGAACCTAAAAGGTATCGCCACCATCATTCACTAAAAGGGCTACATTCAGATCATCTAGATCCAAAACTCCTAATCCTCCACTCTTTCTACTTCTACACACAGACTTCCAATTCACCAAACAATGTCCTCTGGCGACTAGAGATCGACACTTCTAAAAAAAAGCTCGTCGCAAGATGTCGATGCGGCGCAGAACCCATTTAGGCGCTCTAAAGACCGACAAAAAGTAAAGAGGCAAATTCGATAGCACCAAGTTAACCAAGACAAGTCTTCCACCTTGGGAGAGGAGTTTTGCTTGCCACCCTCCAACCCGTCTCTCAACACGCTCAATGATAGGCCACCAGTCCTCTTTTCGAAGAAGTCTGTTTGAGAGGGGTAAGCCGAGATACCGGATCGGGAGAGAACCTAGTTTACATCCTAAAACTTCGGCGAGCCTTACTCCTTGATCTTCACGACTACCCAGATAAAGAAGCTCTGATTTATCTCGATTAATCTTCAGCCCGGATGCCCACTCGTAAAGTTGCCAAACAAAAAGGAGATTTCTAACTTGCCTACGTTTAGCCTCGCAAAAGAAGATAGTATCGTCGGCGTACTGGATAATTGCAACCTTGGAGGTCGCAGTGGGTCCAAGCCCCATCAACAGGTTGTTACATACAGCTCTATTCGTCACTCTTGCTGGTCCTTCTGCAACCAGAAGGAAGAGATAGGGGGATAGTGGGTCCCCTTGTCGAAGCCCTCTTTTTGTTTTGATCCATTTGGATGGAGCCCCATTCACTAGAATAGCAACTTTAGCATTAAAAATACACTGATCAATCCAGCCACACCACTTGTTGCTCGCCCCCAGCCATATCATGACCTTTCTTAGAAATCCCCAGCTCACTTTATTGTATGCCTTCTCGAAATCAGCTTTAACTCCAACACATTCAACCCCAGCTTTCGAGCACCAGTTGACAATCTCGCTAGCGGTAATGAAAGAGTCCAGACTAATTCGGCCTTTAAGAAAGGCCGCTTAGGATGGAGAAACAATCTCATGCATCACCCCTTCAAGTCTGTTCGCGAGTACTTTGGATAAGATTTTCTATACACCGTTAATGAGACTGATAGGTCTAAAGTCATTAGTCGAGTTAGCTCCCTCTTTTTTGGGTACAAAGCAGATATAGGAGTAGTCCATAGGTCTAGAATTTAAGTTCCTATTGTACAGATCACAAAAAATACCAAAAAGATCATCTTTGATCACATCCCAGAAACGTTGAAAAAACCTCAAGTTGAAACCGTCAGGCCCCAGAGCTTTGTCTCCCCTAAGCTGAAAGGTGGCCTTTTTAATTTCTTCTAGTGAGAAATGAGAGGTAAGTCCGTCATTGCTCAAGCTGGGACTACTAGAAAAAAGACTGCTCCAGTCCCCAATCGATGTACAGTGGGTAGTTGTATTCGGGGCAAAGATGTCCTTGAATTTTCTATAAAAGTAATCCTTTTTTTTTCCTCCTCTCTAAAGATAGATCTACCGTCGTCTACCAGCACGAGTATGGCATTAGTCTGTCTTCTTCCGTTAGCGATCGCGTGGAAGTAAGTCGTGTTACCATCCCCTTACTTTAACCATTGCTGCCTAGCTTTGGACTTCCATAGCACCTCCTCGTCAGCTATTACATTCGACAGATTAAGCTTAAGCTGTTTTCGAGTGTCAAGCTGTTGGACCATCAAGTTTTCAGATTCTTCGAGAATGTCCAACTTTTGTATTTCTTCAGCCATGGCCTTCTTTGTTTTGGTGATGTTGTAGTAGTGTGTAGAGCACCATTCTTTAATCCTCTTACGACAGTGGTGGAGTTTGGCTACAAAAGTGAGGGCGCTGGTATTCTGTGGTTGTACTTCAGTCTACCAAGATGGTACCATATTGCAAAAGTCCTCACGAGCTAACCAGATCTCTTCAAATCTGAACGTACGACCAAATTTTCTATCATAGGAGGACAACAAGATCGGCGTGTGGTCTGAAGTGATTCTCGGCAATGCCAACACTTTAGTTAGGGGGAAAGTCTGGTCCCACTCGGTGGAAATTAGGAAGCGGTCCAGCTTAGCCAGGGTGGGATCGCTCTGCATGTTGGACCCAGTGTAATTTTGATTCCCCATTGGCAAGTCGATCAAATCCAGATCGTTGATTAGGTTAGAGAATAAGGACATTACTTTTCTACTCCAATTCCTACCCTTTTTCTCCTGCTTATTGCGAGTTAGGTTGAAGTCCCCACACATCACCCATAGGCCCGGGCAAACGCTTTTAAGGGCTGCAAGTTCACTACAAAAATTCTCTTTTCCTTCCCAAGTCGAAGGTCCGTAAACATTTGTAAGAAAAAAGTGAGTGCCACTGGATAAGTGTTTCAATCGGATAGTAAGAGAGTAAGTACGTATAAGGACTTCGCTACAGCAAAAGTCTTTGGCACACCAACAGGTAACAAGCCCACCCGAAGCTCCATTCACCCTAATGAAGTGACATTTGTCGAAAAAGGAGCCGACAAAAGAACGTAAGAAAGATCGTGAGACCTCTTCCACTTTAGTTTCTTGGAAACACAGGACATACACCTTGAGCTTAGAGACTACACACTTAACTAGGCCTCTTTTTCTAGGATCGTTCAGACCCCTGACATTTCAACTACAGATTTGAAGCATAGGGAAATGGTAAGTCGACTACACCGGAACGGACCACCCAAACCAGCCGGCGGTCTAAGAAGGCACACACAAGAATTCCAAGAAATTGTGCACGTCATCGTCTTCCAAAGTTACACCGCATTTCCCACTTTTTCTCTTGATCTTCCTGCAGGTTAACGTACACTCTTTGATGGGCTGGTTGCCAGAGTACACCCTCTGTGGGAAAGCATCCGCCCCTTCCTTTAGAACAGCTTTACGGGCTATAGCTCTCACCGAGGTAGGTTCGATCGCTTTTTTTGCGAGATAGTTGCTCTTCCTAGGTGTCGCCAAGCTGGGAGCAGGAGTAGCATCTCGTAAAAAGGAGCTAAGAATCGAGGCGTTCCGAGGGGCAAAAGAAGCATCTCCCGTAGAGAAGGTACGAAGCGAGACAGTCCGAGGAGCAACCTCTTCAGATCGAGCACCATCTGTGCCTTGTCGCAGTTCTTGATGACCTAGAGGTTCAACCTGCTCGAAAGCAGTCCACACACCACCCGAAATCAGACCAGGCACACACAACTCTAATAAACCCAACACCCGTCTTACATCAGGGCCCTGGGTCTAAAAAAAAAAAGCCAAGATTAGGGCCAAAAAGCTGGGTCGGATCACAGAGCCCGAGTAGAACAGGTTCGATAGGTTAGGAAGTTCAAGAGTGGGCCACAACACAATAGGGCCCATCCTGACAGCTCCATGCCTGCAAAGAAAAGGAAGGTACAAAGGATCCGGGCTTGGATTTTCATATACAGAGGCTCGAGAGAGTCCCCAAAACGATTGCCAGTCTTCCTTGGATGCGACACCCGAGAAGGGGTCTCCAAATGTGAAAACTCTTCAAACAGACCAGGATGCCTCAGTCCCTGTGGCAACGACAAAACAGAATGGTCTAGAACTCGAGGCGGTGGATTCCTGGTGATAGGGTACCCACAACGAGCAAGGCCATCACAGTCGCTGAGATCTTGGCTGGTGGGAGCCCGAAACCGCCCTCGATCGTGCAACTCGGCCGAGGCAGACAGGTACATCGCATTCAAAAATTTGCTAAAACAGACCAGCTTGCGATTCCCGAGTTGCTCCAAGGACTGCTGGGAAGATTCAGCCTGGGGTCGCTGGGAAGATCTGACAGAAGGCACAGAGATTTGTACACTAGTCAAAAAGTCTACCGTGTAATCGGGTGGTACCATCACGCCGTCCGTCGACGATACAATCGGGGCTTCTTCGGGATTTGGCGGCGATAGGTGACGGCCTTGAATCTCAGCAGGAAACGACCGCCTTCTATCTCTGATCTCTGAAGAATTCTAGGTATCGTCTTGTCCAGTATCGGCACTATCTTTAGAAACATTGTCGCCCAAAGGTGCACCACGATTATTGACCTGTCTGCCCATCTACTGCCCTAGAGGATCAGTTTGGTCTCCCCCTTTGTTTGGGTTGCCTCCTGCAAAAGGGATGCCGTGGTCGTCCCCACCGAAAGGGGCTGTGCTTTCCAGCTGAACTTCAACGGAGACTATAAGATCACCCATGGTGAGAGAGAGGTTCTCAGGAATGTCGACCGGGTCCTCACAGCTACTTGACATCTAAAGCATATTAGGTCGAGGACATTGAGACTATTGTTATCTACTTTAAGGTAGCGTCCGAACCCATTAACGATTGAGGATACCCTGGACTCAGACCAACATTCGAAGGGTAAGTTTACCAGCTTGATCCAAGCTTTATACTTGAGTCGAGAGCGGAATGCATTCTTGTATGGGTTCCAAGAAAAGCACCGAAGTTTGTAGTGAGACAAGTAGATTATCCTCCTTCTAACAAGATCCCCAGAATGCACCCATTGTGGAAGGCAGATAACATAGTCCGTCTCCCGGTACCGAGCGACGTGGAAGTCATTGGAGAAACCACCAAACTGGTTGGCGAAATCGGACGCAATCATATCTTGTGGAAAGTGACCGAGATTTGTGGTCCCAATGACGTTGGCGAGGATAGCGTTCCTACATTGCTGCTGTCTGGAGTGGTAGCCTTTCGAAAAGGGAACGAACGCCTTCAAGGATAGGGGTCTGAATCGCAATGCTCTCTGCATGTTTGATAGTTCCCGGCTTCTACGTACGCGGTAGTTGCAGGTGGGATGACCAAACTTGTAACACCTGGAGCACCGAAACGGCTCTCTACACTCACCAATCTGGTGATCTGTCGCCAAACACCTAAAGCACCTTCTCTTTCGGACGGAAGATAAAGGAGGAGGGCGAAAGGTGCTCTTATGCTTAGTGGAAGAGGGAGAGCTTGCTGGGTGAGAGGGGGTCTTGAGGAGAGCATCTTTATAAGACAACTTGTGGGGGAGCTCCTGCGAGGGCTCTTTCTTCCTCCAATGGATCCGCGAGCGTCCCTCCTTAGAAGGTGAAGGAGAAGAGGGAAGTCTACTAGACCCAATGGACGCAGCAGGTAGATCTCCTTCGAAGGGACAGCTCGACGAAAGGAATCCACTTTTATGGTCCGCCCAGGTAAGTTTTAACTTTGACTTTGTCTTCTTGCCATTGTTATCACTTATCCTCCTACCAACCTTAGATTCCTCGGATTTCTTCTGAAGCGGCAGAGTTCTTGAGTTTGTCTTCTTGCAGGTGGAAGTATTTGCCTCGTTGCCAGCTTTAGACTCCTTAGCTGAGAAGTCCAGCCCCCGACTCTTGCCTTTTAGTTGGAAGAATCGCCTCTCCAGCTCCGAGTCCATTTTTCGCGATGTGGGCGAGGATCTGCGACGAAGATGAGGGACTTCGATTTGGGGGAGCTGGCCCTTCGATGGCGTGGAAGAGGGAGACAAAGCTCAAGCTCTACCCCCGATCTCGTCGCTCGATCGATGGTGGTGGTCCGACGAGCTCCTTGCCGCTCGATCGATGAAGGCGGCGGCTGGCTTGGGGCGTGGAGGCGGGGGCGACTAGGGCTTCGCAGTGAGGCGGAGGCGGCGTGAGGCGGCTTGGGGTGCGGAGACGGCGGCGGCTAGGGCTTTGACGGCGTGGTCCTTCGGCAGCGTGAGGCGGCATGGGGCGTGGAGACGGCAGCGTCGGCTAGGGCTTCGGCGGCTAGGGCTTGGGGCGTGGTCCATCCCTCCCTCTCTCTCTCTCCTGTTAAAGTCTCCTTTAGGAAGGAGAGTGAAAGCGAATTCGGCTCCACGCGTCAACCCTGTTCACGTGTGCCCACAGCTACGTGACGGTAGCCCTCCGCCAAGGAAAACGTGAACCGCCCATGCTTTAAACTCACATGTGTCGGTGAGGCGCCATGGGGTTAGTGTCGCCTGTTCAAGTTTCACCACCGCCTTTTGCGGCATTACAAGTGCAGCGACCCTCCCTGTTTACTTCAATGGTCGTCTGAGGCCGCAGTTAAGAAAAATCAAAATATCTTGAAGGTGGAAAAAGAAAAATATTTGCCGCTGTATCCAAAAATGTTAATTTTAAAAATCAGTTTGTATTATTAATACTCTTAATGACATAGGAGGAGTTGTTAGAGCAGCCAAATCCGTTGCGGCACATTCCATGCCTTCGAGAATAACCTTGTTTGTACCTTCATTGTAGATTTAGCTACACTTGATGTGGAGCAGAAGCGAGCGAAGGCAAGCCTCACAGATTTTAGAAAATTCAATCCGCCAAAGTTTAATGGAGAAGCTATAGACTCATGGGCAGTGGAAGCGAGGGTCTATTCAATGGAGAAGCTTTTTGAGGACTTTGTTCATTGTAGACTAGTTTGTTTCAATCTGACCAATATGCAATATAGAGTAGGAGGTAATCAAATACTACTAAGTAGATGTCCATGTCTCACCATAAAGTTCAATACCTTGACTACATCAACACGCTATTTGGAAAAGAAAGGGTCACTAACATGCATAAGAGCCATACTCACATATACTACATAAAGCATACATTAGAGGAGTAGGGCTACTATACTTTTATGAGTATTGGGCACTTCGTACTCATAAGTTGTTTTTGATGATGGAGCTTCTGAATCGACGATCCACCCCGTTAAATATGATCTAGAGTATTTGAAACTTCTAGAGAATAAATTTCGTAATTTTTCAAAATCATAGTAAAGTCCATCAAGCAGGCATAAAATGAATGGTCAAAATCAAACGACGTCATAAAAATGGATGATCGGATACTTCAATTTAAGATCGGAGTTATTGATCTTTATCTAGGTAGTGAATAGAAATTTCTATCAAAAATTCAACCTATTCCGATTCTTTTCCACCGTTAAACTAGCAAATATTTCATACTGGCCGTTAAAAATTGTCAATTTTGTGAGCTTTTGATCGTAAGGTAAATGATGTCGAAAATTATGAAATTTGATTTCTAGAAGTTTTAAATGCTCTAGAAAATATTTAACGGTATGAATCGTCGATTCGGAAGCTCTATCATCGAAAACAACTTATGAGTACGAAGGCGATCGTACTCATAAGAGTATAGTAGTCGGACTCTACATTAGAGAATATACAATCAACATGCATCTAGTGAAATGCCATATATTTTATATCAACAATGAGAGTTCCTGATGACATATTTATCAAGGAATAAAGATCAATCGAGAAGTAGATGATATAAAAGGAGTTCACCGATTTCGATTAGGTTGAACCAACCACATAGTTGCTGAAATATCTTCATTTCCTCCATGAAAGTTGTTGTGTCCTCTCTTCTAATCCTAAGAGATTTTTTTCAAGTGATAAAATTCTCCAAAAATCATATAGAAATTAAGTAAAAAATATTTTAGCTTAGAAAATCCTTGAAATTCCTCTAAATCAAGTTGTTGGAAGTTCCTTTACAACCTACGAGAGGGTTTTTAATCCATCAATTTCACCTATAGAACTCTACAACCCAAAACCCCCCAAAAATAATCTTAAAAATCTCTACTCATGTCTCCCCATTCTATCAAGAGAAACATAGATAAAGTGGACTTCTTCTCCCTCTCTAGCAGCTTCCTCTTGATGCCTTTGACCTTCCCCAAGCACCTAAGGAGCTGGATCACCAAGCTCCAACAATAGAGAAAGTGGTTATTCTAGAGAGAGAAAAAAAAGAGAGAGAAAAAAAAATACAGAGGAGATTAGGGTTTGGATGGTGAAAAAGGTATTTATAGAAGTGTTATATTTGCACATAAACATTTCCAACATTTCTAATTTGAGAAGAAATGAACTCAGCCTTGTTGCCAGGTTTCGAGTCCCCGCTCAATTTTCGAGGGCCGAACCTCACGTAGCTGCATTTGGTCCGTAGCCCGGACACCCGACCAGTTCGCCCGAAACATATTTTGGGCACCAACAGGGGAAACCGAGCTCAGTTTCAGGCTCAAGTTTGCTCTTTAGAAGAGTGTCCAAAAGTTTTGGGCACTGCATTAGATTGTACTAAACCATTTCGGGTGCCTGAATCGCTGTTTCGGGTGTTCGTAAGGACTAGAGCTCAGTTTTCTTCTCTTTCGGAACTTCGTTTTGGTCTGAATTGATTTCAACTTGATCCAAACTCAATCTAGACTTCTTTGAACCAAATTTAATCATGTCTAGCATGACTTAGTCCATATTTTATCAATTTAGGCAAAGTTGAGTACATTATAGAGTTCAACGAGTAATTTGCTTGTGAGGGTCACGCCCTACATGCATGCCTTGGCCTTTGGAGGTGTAGCCACGTAGCTATGTGATTGTTCGAGCCGCCTATTGTTGCGAGCCAAAGTGGGTTCATATTTGATTACTCGACATCCTACCAGGCAAGGCAAGCTTTGCTGGGCTATGAGTTGGTCGGTGTAATTGAGTAATATGGACAAGAGTAAATCACAATAAGACTTGATTGCATAGTAAAGCCATCATTCATAGGCATAATAGTAGTATCCTATTAGTTGTTGATAGTTCGGTGGGGGATCATGGCAAGGAAGTTGTGTAATAGATAGCTCAGTCCTTTTGGTGCATTATTAGATGTGGAACCCTTTGTATTAGGTTGTTATATTTTGAGATGTATGGAAATACTTGTATGTGAGTTTTTTTTTTTTTTTTTTTTTTTTGATTAAACAAGGATGAACCCTATTTTACAGAAGGTTGAGAACGAAAAAAAAAAAATTTCATGAGTAACTGAACCTAAGCACACCCTCAGGCATGATACAAAGCAGATCCTAAGGCTCCGTTTGGATCGGGAATTAGTAGGAACTAGTTATACCGGGGATAGGTACAAGTATGAGTTTTTGTAGGAATAAGGGTATTTTTTTGTTTGGATGAAATTGTGAGTATAAGCTGGAACTAGAAAAATTGTGTTTGGATGGTTTTTGGGAATAAGAGGAATAGTTGGTAGTTATAAATAGAAAATAATAATATTATCCCTATAATTGAATTTTAAACTTATAATTTTAAATTTTAAATTTTAACTTTTAAATTTAAATTAGAAATTAAAATTTTAAATTTTAATATTAAAAATATTAATTTTAAATATCAAATTTTAAATTTCAGACCAAATTTAAATTTCAAAGATATAAAATAACAAATTTAAAATTTAAACGAGATAAAATTTAAAATTTGAAACTTAAATATCAAATTTAAAATTTAAAATTTTAAATATCAAATTTAAATTTTAAATTGTAATTTATTAATTATAATTATAAAATTATAAATTTTAAAATATATCTCTCTCTCTCTTCTCTTCTCGTCTCCTTCTCTCTACTCAATGTGGGTTGGAACAGCTTGGGAACAAGCTTGTTCAACGGGTGGGAACAAGTGTTCCCACATAACGGGTTGTTACCTACAACCCGTTATGGGTGGGAACACTTGTTCCACACCATTTTTTTTTGTTTGGTTTGTGTATTAAGGGGGGGATATCCCCCTTATCCCCCCCTTTATACCCGAGCCAAACGGAGTGTAAGTATACTGTATCGGCCACTAGCACAAACACAACTAGCACACCTAATTGACAGAGGTATCGAACACTAGTTTCCAAGAAGATACAGTTTGTATAATACTTCTACCCAGAGTGTCGTATCGGGATTGCCGATTGTCGAATATTCTTCTATTTCGCTCCTTCCAGATCTCCCAATAGGCTGCTGCAATTCCAAGGTCGAGTGTGGTTCGATTTTCTCCTGATACCATCCGCCACAATCGACGCCATCGTGTTGCAAGTCCTTCAGACGTGGTGTTCCTCCATGCAAGGTTGAATGTGAGTCTGCCCATTAACCGATTCCCAGTGAAACTGCATAGATGCAGTTATGCATAATATGCTCGATAGACTCCGCATCGGAGTTGCAGAGAATGCAAATTGTCGAGCCCTGCCATCCACGTTTGAGTAGGTTGTCGGCTGTCAGAATTTTGTTTCTCTCAGCAAGCCAGAGGAATAGCTTGACTCTGAGCGGAATTTTGAGGTTCCACAGGAAAGGGAGGTTGCAGTTGTTGATGACATCAAATTAACATTAGAAATTCTGCCGCGCCGTGCACCAAGAACCTTCCCGAGCTGTTCCATCTCCAAGATAGCGCATCGTGTCTGTCGTTAGAAAGGGCTAAGTTGTTGGACACCACCGATAACTCTTGAAGTTCTGTTAGCTCTTGTGGACTGCTATGAGAGTTGAACCCCAGGTTAGACTAATTTGAGAAGCGGTGAAACCAGGAACTAACCGTCATATTAGTATTGACAGAAGCCGCATAGAGGATAGGAAAGCGATTTCTTAGTGCTATATCTCCACACCATCTCGCAGTCCAAAAGGGTGTTTCCTTACCATCGCCGAGAATAAAATCAACCGAGGTGAAGAATGGGGCGTAAAGTCTTAGCATATTTTTCTAGATTGGACAACAACCATAAGGAATGGAGCTAGTAGTAGTTGTCGGTCTCCGTCTGTAGTGTTTCTGCTTCAAAAGTTGCACCCATGGAAGAGTATGGGAGGTGTGGAACTTCCACAGCCCCTTCATCAATAAGGCCGAGTTCGTAACGTTAAGCTTGTTAATCCCGATCCCCCCTACTCTTTTGGAACGACACACATGATCCCAATTAGCGAGGCAATGAAAACCGCTGATAGAAGACTTTCCTTTCTAGAAGAAGCCTCGACGAATCCTGTCAATCGCTCGTGTCACCCAAACTGGAAGAGCAAAAGCGGAACAGAAATAGACTGGCAAGGAGGAGAGAACCGAGTTAAGCAGAATTAAGCGCCATCCTCTAGAGAGAGTGGAACATTTCCAACCGGACAAGCGTTTGTCTATTTTCTCAATGATCGGCAGGTAATCTGCTCGTTGAGGGGACTTGGGGGAGAGAGGTAATCCAAGATATTGCAAAGGGAAATGCTGCAAAGGACAACTAAAGATATTAGATAAAGTAGCAGCTTGTTCCGTGGAGAAGTTGATAGGAGACAAAGAGCTTTTGCCGAAGTTAATTCTGAGCCCCGAGCTTGCGGAAAAAGCTTCAAGTAGTGTCCTGATGATAGCCGCAGATCTGGTAGAGCCATCAAAGAAAAGGAGGACGTCGTTCGCAAATTGGAGTGTATGAATTTTAGCATCTCCTATGCTGACGGTTGGGAGATAATCAGAAAGGACAGCTTTCTCGATTAGTCTGAAGAGCACATCGATGCAAAGGACGAAGAGAAGTGGAGATAGAGGATCTCCCTGCCTAAGCCCTCTTTTGCGGGGAAGCGACCTGCCAGGATCACCGTTTAGGAGCACGGCCGATGTGGTCGAACTCAGCAGAGCTGAGATCCAACCAATCCACTTGCCGCTAAAGCCCCTGGCATTAAGAAGTTCAAAGAGGAAGCACCAGTTGATGTGATCAAATTAATGCTCGTTCGAAGTCAATCTTTAAGAGGGCCGCTTGATTTTTAGAGACATGAAGATGGTGGGTGAGGATGTGTGCACAATAGAAGTTGTCTAAAATGTAACGGCCTTGATGAAGGCTGCCTGGTAAGGGTTGATGAGCTGATTCAAGACAGATTGTAGCCGGGTAGCCAATACTTTGGAGATTATTTTGGCCAAGCTGTGGACTAAACTGATCGGGCGTAGATCGCTCGCCGTCAACACAGTGGGTTTCTTAGGAATGGGATAGATCCAGCAGGTGCTGATTCTACGTAGATCCGAAGAGCCATTATAAAAACAGTCGAAGACTTCCATGACGTCATTCTTCAGAAGCGACTAGAAGCGGTGGTAGAAAAGCAAAGGGAAACCGTCCGGTCCCGGGGCCTTGTCCGGTGAACAAGAAAAAATAGCCGACTTCACTTCTTCTACCGAAAAGGAAGCGTGAAGGGAGGAAAGGTCACATCCTTCTTCATCGAAGATAGAAGAAAAGTTGATAGTGGAGGTGGAGTTTTTGGATTATATATTTTGCTTGGAGAGTGTAACCTCGGTTGTAACAGAATAATTATCTTTTTGCTTTTGATATCCAACTCTTATGTTTTCTCATATATACTTGTTACATATGAGTCGAATGTATTAGTTGTTAGTTGACACTTTGTAAGTACAGGGGTTAATTCCTTGTACATATGGTAAGTCGTGCACATGCCCGGGAATGCTTCCGCTATAGCTCAGAGCGTGACACTACTTCGCTTGCAATATTTTGAGTCTTTAATTTTGAAATTACTAAATTCCACTACCAAAACGATTTCTCTGTTGGGAAAAACAACTAAATCGACATAACGCTATGCCGCTATACGGATCAAATCTAACTTCTCATCTGCATATTACTACCTTTTCCATGAATTAATAAAACAAAAAAAAAAACAAATAAGATATTTATGCACACAAAAAGACTATACATCATTAGAAGTAATACTTGCTTAAAATAAAACTCTAGGTGAATCACCAAAGTTCACTCATTTAACACTCTTCAATTTTATATATATATATATATATATATATATATATATATATATATATATATATATATATATATATATGCAAGAATTAATGTAGATGCATCATCAATCCCAAAATAGAAACAAACTAATTAGTGTAATATGGTAACCTTGTACACTCATTGTATATACTCCAATTTTGATAATAAGAGATGCAAAGCCAGCTCATCTAGTCATTTTTTAAAAAGAAAAGTTATTGCCTGCACCGAGTGTACGTATCATGCAACATTATTAGAATCTACTGATATACAAAAATTAATAACTATTTATCAATAATAATTATTGAAATTGTACTTAACCACTTAAATAAAAAAAAAATATGCACTTTACTTTCCTAAAAAACTTATATCGTCAGCATTTAACCTGTCAGATAAAACAAATTATGAACTTCATACCCCTTTAAGAAAAATAAATAAATAAAAAATGAAAGCATATTTGGTCATTTCACTATTTTTTTAACACTATAAGCTAAAAAGTTTTAATTTTTTGAGAGAATGATTATTTGCATTTTAGCCTTTAAATTCTTATATTTTATTTCTTTTTGATACTGCAAGTACCGTATGCCTTACAAAACACCATGAGCCCCGAATTTCAGCACACATGGATGTTCGTACCTTTGACCTCATGATCGGCTACCGAATACCTTATAATGAAACTTCTACTAGTGGTTTAGTAGATTGATTTTGAATTAAATCACATCTAAATATACATAGTAATTAATGCACTAAGTGCAGGTAATAATTTTTCATTACGTATAGTATTTTGTCTCATATGCATAAACCAAACGTGAAACCTTTCCTGTTCTACTTCTTGCTCACTTTTTTATGGTCTCAATTCCCCTCACATTACCTCATACTCATCTTCTTAGAAGAAAGGTAGAGGCAACATGTCTCCAAGCTCTCTCATCTCCACAATGCATAGCATCTTAGAAGTGCTTTTGCTTTCGCTTCTGCTTCTGCTTTTGCTTCTTACGAAAGCTACGAAAGCTAGCCGTACAGAAGTAAAGAAATTTCCGGGGTTCGATGGCGAGCTTCCTTCCAAGCACTACGCGGGGTAAGAGTAATATTACTAGAAAAGAATAGTATCTGCATGTTTTGCTATAATTGGAGTCTATTTAGCATCACACTGGTTTAGGGTTTTCTTCAATCACAATTAACTGCAATTGAGTTTTTGGCAAATCAGAAAGACTGAAGCTTCGATTGTAGTGGGTGGGGAGGCAAAATACGATTTTGAAGCCCTTTTGATCCAATTATAAAGAGTAGATATTGGAAAATTTGAAATAGTTTATTGTAAATAGCTCTAGAGAAATAGCGAAATCTGCCGGTTCGGAACTCGATCACTTCTCAGATAGGGGGACAAGAATACCACTAGCCCAAGATCTACACTACACTAGAGAAGGTAGGACAAGAGCAACGGAGAACTAAGTAACAACTTTTCTTTTTTTTGTTAAATTACAGAAAACCCTTTGTCAAAATCCGATTTTTCACTTTTCTCTCCTGTCATTTAAAAACCTACACTTTGTCCCCTTGTAAAATAAAAAATGTTCACAAGGGGGTACGGTGTGAACTGTGATGATAAAATGACCATTTTGTCCCTCATCATTTTGCCCCTCATCTTATTTACAGGAAAGAAGCCGAGGACATTTTTGGTATAAAAAATTATTATATAATAATATTTTATAAACGAAACCCTAACGGATTACTAATGGCAGGAGTAAAGTGAACATTTTTCATTTTACAAGGGGGCAGAGTGTAGGTTTTTAAATGACAGGAGGGGAAAGTGAAAAATCGGGTTTTGACATGAGAGTTTTATGTAATTTGGCCCTTTTTTTTTATTGAAATAGAAAGACTCTTACACATCTAAGCTAAGTCTACAAAGGTGGTTAAATATTACTAAGTGCATGTGTTCTCATATAGAGTGCATGATTGCTGCTTGTATAAACTAATAAGGGAATTGGTGGGTTCAAGAGAATTGGCTCTTGACTCGAAGATTTAAGAAATAGGAATATGAAAGGGTGTATAAATGTTGGAAAAGATGGCATAATTATGAATAGTTGTTGAGTATTAGAATACATATATAGTTGAAGTCCGCATGCATGAATGGTTTTGGATCATGTGAGTTGCAAGAAGAAATTATAAGAACGCATGCAAGTACATAATTTACTTAAACAAAAGAAAATAAAATTCACTTTAAAAGTTTGACACTCACCTTTAAAGTGAGTTTTTGGAGATGATCCGAGCTTTCTAGTTTGAATAGTCCTTTCGAAAGCGATTTGGTGAAGGTATCCACACAATTGTCCTTGCTTTGAACAACCAATACATGAATAATGTTTTGAAAAACATTCTCACGGATGAAGTGATGCTCTATCTCAATATGGTTTGAGTGCACGTGACAAATTGATTGGATGCAAGTTTTATTGCACTTTGATTGTCACCATGAATTGTGGTAGGAGTAGGAATTGATGAATGACATCCTCGACAAACAGCTGCACCCAAACACATTCTTGAGCAGTCAATGATGATGCCTTGTATTTGGCCTTCATAGTGAAGAGTGACACTGAGTCTTGTTTTTTGCTACACTAAAAGATAGCCGTAGATGCATATGTAAATATATAGCCCGATGAAGATCGTCGATCACCCAAATCCCCTCTTGCATCTGCATAACCTTGCAATATAAAAGAAACTCCATTCTTGAAAAGGAAGCCAAAATCAAGAGTATAATAACCATATGTTAGTATCTACTTTGCTAATTCGAAGTGAGGCTTCCTGGGGATTGCATGTAATGTCTCACAAGACCGACGACAAATGCAACGTCTGATCTTGTTATAGTCAAGTAAATAAGACTTCCAACAAGTGCCTAGTATGGTTGATGGTTTGGGAGAAGCTTGCCTTCATCTTGCCATAACTTTATATTGGTATCAAGTGGAGTAGAGCATCACTTCCCACTTATTATGCCAAACCTTCAAACAATGTTTTGAGCATAGCCTTTGATGGAAGAAAAATCTCATTCTCCACTTTCTCCACCTCCAACCCAAGAAAATGGTGAAGCTCACCTAAGTCCTTTATTTCGAGCCAAATAGAGAGCTTGACCCGAAGTCGTGCAAATTCTCCATTAGTATAATATCGGTGATGATCATGTCGTCCGCATAAAAGAGAACAATAATATGTAAACTCCCAACTTTCTTGATAAACAAGCTAGAATTGGAATTAGATGCAAACTAACCACGAAATTCTAAATACTCGGCAATTTTACCGTGCTATGCCCTTGGCGCTTGTTTCAACCCATAAAGAGCCTTATTGAGCATGCAAACACTGGATGAATTTCCAAAATATAGTCCAGGGGTTGTTCTATGTAGATGTTTTTGTTAATCTTACCTTATAAGAATACATTCTTCATGTCAAATTGTCATAGCTTTCAATTAAGACTAGTGGCAAAAGAAATCACCATGCGAATGAAAGTCATTTAAGCAATGGGGTTGGAGGTTTCTTCATAATCTTCACCATACTTTGGTGAAAACCCTCTCGATACAAGTCAAGCTTCGTTGTGCTTCACTTTGTAAACCCATTTGTAAATGATTTGCTCCACATCTCTAGATTTTGGAATAAGATACCACATTTCGTTCTTGATAATGCCCTCATTTTTTCATCCATAGCATTATGCTATTCTTTCACACCATGTGCTTTTCTAAAATAAGAAGATTCAAGCTCATCAATAGGACAAGCAATATACCAGTAGGGAGCCAACTTCACAATTTTCTTTTGTGAATGCCGAAGTGATAGCACCTCCTTTTCTTGAACTTCTACTTGATGTTCTTCGTTATCATGAATCCCCTTGGATTTCGCTCCCCTTCCAACATAGAAACCGAAGTAGCCAATAGAGGAGCACTAGAGAGAACTCGCTTGTTTTTGCTTAATTGAGGCACAGTCTCTACTTGCGTATGACTCGTCACCTCCATCATTGAAGTGAATTGAGAAAGGTAGTAAGAAGATAACTCATCAAATACCACATCCCTTAAGACCACAGACTTTTTAGCAAGATTTAAATGCCCATCGGCACGGACTGTATCTATCGTGCCGTATCGTGCCAACAAGATATATCGGCACGATACAGCCCCCGTGCCAATGGCACAACTCAAAACCCTCTATTCTTTAAATTAGTAAGTAATTTTCTCAATAAAGTTCAAAAGATTTGATAAAAATACGTAATAAAAAGATAAAATATTTTGTTGCTAAAGAAAATAAATATTTCATGCTATTATGTGTCGGCACATATGAATTTTTTATGACTGGCACGTATCGGCACGACCCGGCACGCACCGTGCCAGCGAGTTTCCGGCACTACTCCGTGCCACGACACTTAAATCCTTGCTTTTTAGTCTCTGGTTCCCTATATGCAGTTCCATCCTTTCTTTCTTTTGACATAGTTAATGAAAACACACTTCTTAACTTTAGGATATTTGGAAAATGAACATAACAAGTAGAACCAAAATCTTTAAGGTGCTTAACATTAGGTTTCTCACGCACATCAACTCAAAGGAAAACTTGAAGTTGCTTAACATTAGGTAGTACACTGTTTTTGGGAACATGGAACCCACCTAGAAGAATAGCTCTAAGATGGTAGAGAACGATGCACTCGGACCTCCTCAACGGCACCCACTCCAATAGGGAATCCGACAAAAAACCCACAGCAAAAATTCTAAAGAATCCTGCTCCTAAAATACAGTAGATCCCTATCATCTATTGTGAAAATCATGCCTTGAAAATCCCAATCAACTTAATAAAATATTTGATACCAATCTTCAATACAATGTGAAGGAGAAAATGGGCGTGTGTCGTCAATCGTCTCCAGTCACCCCTTTCTCCCTCCTCTCTCTTTAGCATGAAACGAAGGATCGAAGTAGAGAAGAAGAAATGACAAAGAAGATCTTGTCCAAAATATGTAAGTCCACAATGCAAAAAAGGCCCTCAGTGTATCAAATATTCCAATCTCAGCCAAAATCTGATGTTTTGGGCACCCGAAACCATCTTTTGAGCGCTCAAAACCTCAAATTCGAGGTATTTCGGACATACCCTCGTGCACTTGACTGACTGATCTCGTTGTAATTATGCGTAGAACTAGTTTGGGCGCCCGGACCCTGCACCCGAATTCTTGCTAAGTCACCTTGCACACAAGTGCACCCTGAAACAAGTCAAATCAACTTCACCTACTTTTCGAACTGCTACAATACCTAAAATCGGGTGCCCACATCAAGGCTTGGAACACATATGGATCCACCCTATTGGGCGCCCTCAAGTGAGGTCCAAAGTCACCTCAGCCCGAAATAGTACTATTGGGCGCCCTAATCACTTTTCAGGCATCCGAATAGTCACCAAATACTCAAATTAGTCCAGAATCTAGTTCTTGACTCGTTTACGCGTCAATTTTGTGCTAAAACAATTCCAACTTAGTTCAGAATTCTAAAAACATGTTAACTAATAACTCATACTACAACCTTGCCTATTTGTCAAGATTCAGTACACCACAATTATACTTTCTTGCCTTTTTGATGAGTTCCCTAAACAAAAGAGCATTTCATATATTAGAACGGTAAAATTTACTGAGAGGCGGACATCGTTTCTCCTTCGCTTTTGATTTTATTGGAAGCTTCACTTTGTTTTCACTTGAGGACATATGTTGGATGCTACCACCTGAATTTCTTGATTATTTAGTATTTTATAGTGGACAAATTTGGTTCACTTGGCTTTTGTCATAACAATTATCTAGTAGCATTTATTACTTAATCATATTTTTTTTACAGGTATATTACAGTTGGTAGCGAATTTCCAAGAAGACATATATACTACTATTTTGCTCTTTCGGAAAGAAATCCTATTGAAGATCCTATTACTTTATGGATAAATGGAGGTCCTGGATGTTCAGCATTTAGCGGACTTGTGCAGTTAATGGGTAGGACCTGTAACTCATATTTTACTTATTTTCTTTCTTTGTTTTCATCAATGTTCTAAAAACTAACTTAGCAATCAAACTAGTAATGTAAAAGGTTTAGAAGAGGTTTTAACCGGGTTGAATCATGGCGAACCATATTACAGAAGATAGTTTTTTTTTCCCATATCGTACTGCTTCTAAATTTATAACCATTCATCAATTTCGATGGGTGGTTAGGGTGAGAGAGAGAGGAGAGAAATTGGGGAGAAATTGAGTGTCTTAATTTCTCTTCTCTTTGAATTTCTTCATAATTTTTCTTCTCTCTATCAACCTAATCGCCCATTGAAATTGATAGATGATTAGGAATTTAGGAGCACAAAGGCTGCTGTGCTCCTAATAGCATAGTAGCCATGCTCTCTCTCTCTAGTATGCTAATAGCATAGTAGCCCTGCTCTCTCTCTAGTATGCTAATAGCATAGTAGCCCTGCTCTCTCTAATATGCTAATAGCATAGTAGCCCTGCTCTCTCTAGTATACTAATAAAATTGAATATTTTCATATGAGCATAATTTGCTATTTTACTCATAACTAATTAGAATATTATAATTTTTGTATAGATATATAAGACTAAATTCCAAAATGATAATATTATATTAGAGATATTAAGTTGTTAATATCCGGGGAACATTGTCATTTTGCATAAAAGTGCATGAATAAAATTTATTTGATATTTTTAATCTTAAACTTACCATATTAACCCTTAATTTTACATTCACAATATCACATGGCTTGATTGAATTGATCAGGTCCCTTTAAGATAATGGATAATCCTATTCATGTTAAAGATCTTGGAATGATTAAGCGAAATCCTTTCTCATGGACAAAGGTATGTTATACTTTAGGTTTTATGCATAAAGTATTGTTACTATTATTTTACTGTATTAAACATTACAAATAACAAAAATACCATTTCCTTTATAAAACACAAAAAATATGTCATTCTATTATTTTCTTAACCACTGATATATCTGTATTCTTTGCACATTTGTATGTTTTACAATAATTACATTTGTATTTGTCACGCCCGAGGCTTGACCGAAAGTAGCCCCAGTGGCGTACCAAGATTTGCCATGTGCATAGGACTCCCCCTTCACACATGACAAATAACAATAACCAATTCATGCAAGAAACAAGAGTTTCATATGAGTTGAGTATCAAAGGATAATGCTACTATTCTATTACAACCAAGTTCCAAACAAACTACTACAAATTTGATCAAAATATTACAACTCTATCAAATGACAAAGTTCTACATAGGGTTTCACCTCAAACAGTAACACAAAATGATGGTTGGGGAGCTAGCTATAGCACAACACCCTTACCACAATCACGTATAGAGAAAGAAGGAACACTAAAAATCAAGCAACATAGGGGCGTGAGAACTACATAAAATAGTTTTTAATAGATACAATCGCTATGCAAAGTGCTTTATCCACTAGATCTATTAGAAGCATAATACTGAAGAATGAAATACAAGGTACTAAAACAACATATACTTATAACACGAAAAATCAACTATCGTGCCTCTACAATAGCACAGTATGTCAATCATTATCTCTATATGCATCAGTTTACATGATTATAAGTTGACTACTCATTAACTAATTATTTCGACCAATACAAAGTCCATTTAAGCTTGCATCTTGCCTAATTGGATGTCAAACAGTTACACACGAATCCATATCGATAATCAACAACTAGGGGAAGGGGAACAATTGCATTATCACTAGACTATACGTCCGAAGGACCACTACTTGTAAGAAGCAACCCTCACAAGTTAAGTGCTCATTAAGCTCACCTTGGCTATTGCAAACTATAATCACATAATCAACTTACTATGCCACAATGGAAACACATATGAAGGTTTTCTATCTATATTAGCATTTTGTTGAATATTTAATGTGTGTTTTCATGATTCGAGCTCTACATGTTATATTACATATCCAATTGTTATTACGCCACTATGACATGCTCTCTAAGTGTGTTTCATCAAAGAGAATAAATAACCAACAATTACAAAGCATGCACATATAGATCTTCCATCATGTTCGACCTTGGAAACAAGGGTTTTCTACTTATGTCCATAAATCATTAAATAATAGAAAATTTCTACTTGAACTAAGATTTCTCATGCAACATAAAGTAGAAAGATAACTATAAACAAGAGGTAGAAGATATAGAGAAAGATCACCAATTTCGGAGACTCAAAACCCATCGATTCTAAAGAGAAGATCGTCGAAAATCCAAATGAAGTTGTTGAGTCCACCAAACAATCCTATAAGAGGGTTTGTAACCTATCAATTTTATCTAGAAGTCTTCTTAATAAAAGTTCCAAATCTAAACCCTAAAATCCATGTTCCACAAATTTTTTAAAAACTTTCAAAACTAGACTATTTAAAGTTGAAAGGAACAAGAACTCACTTCTTCCAAACTCTATTTTCTAGATTCAAGTTTTTGGATCTAGGGTTGGGCTCTCCATGAACTCTTCCACCACTTTTCTTACTCCAACTCCAAGCATGGGATGAGGTTGAGCTTGCAAAATGAGAGAGGAAGTGGAAGTGGAGATTTAAGAGAGAAAACAAATAGTGGAGAGAGGAAGGAAGAAGAAGATAATAGAGAAGGTGGAGAGAGTGTTTTCTTGCGAGAAATAAGGGAAAGGGAAAGAGAGATTAGGGTACTTATAGTTGCAACATTATCCCCTCGAAATCCAGCCTGTATATAGGTGAGTAACGATACTCGACCTTGAGTACTAGAACTTCCTCTTAGTGCCGGTACACCTCGAAGTTCCACAAAACTCAAGAGTTACAACAACAAAAATAGCTCAAGAAATATGGTACTCTACCTCGGGTACCGCTTCAGGCAGAGTTCAGCAGGACCTAAATGTTCTCCCGTTGAAATTCCTATCAAGTACCGGTTGCCCCTAAACTTTAGTACAGGTATTCAAGTTTTGCAAGATATCGTCACTGGGAGATGTTTACTATGGAATTTTATCAAAGAAATATCAGGGTTAAGAGATTCACGTGAGAAAATGAAAAGTTCGGGACACTTTAGAGATTATTTGGATAGTCATGGAACAGCATATAGATTTCCCTTGTTACTAAGCAAATGATCCTATTGCTAACATTTTTCATCAAAATATTCTCTCCAACCATAGCTACACAGAAGAACTCTAAAATTTCCAAAACGCATTCCTCTCCTCCAAATCTAAACTCAAACACAAATTAAAATCTACATCTCACAGGAAAAACTCCTAACCTACCATCCAATTCCAAGAAATGGGTTGAATCGCGCATTCTCCATGCCTCCCAAACTTGGTATTTAAACTTAGAACCAAAAATAATGGATTAAAAAAAAAAGAAAAAAAAAACAAACCAGAAAACAAGTGGATTCTTCTCGAGGCGTCGATGTCAAAATCCTCCTCCCTGCTTGCCTTCCTCCTTCGCCGCCGGAGACCGGGGAGTTGTTGCCGGTCTCCGGCAACAACTCGCCGAAGAAGGGTTTAGAAGGCGGTGCGCCGACTTGGAGGGACACGGTGGCGACGACGACGCGAGGAAGGCATGTATTCAAAAGAGGCGGGCAAACCTTTGTTTTGGGTGGGGGGAGAGAGTGGAGGGAGATGAAAAGCCTAATAAAAAAGGGGCAGGGGGATTTTAATAATAATTAATTAGTAAGCTTTTGTTTTGTTTCCCGCCTTATAAATAGCGACCCTAAACCTAGTACCGATAATTTTTTTTTTTTTTAAAGAGAAAGATAGTATGCTATCCGTTTCGTTTATTTTATTTAAAAAAAAATTTAGCTGAAAATATAAATTAATTTGGATTCGAACTTAGGTCTCGGGTACCAACCACCAAGCCCTTTTTGCCACTTGCGTTAGGGACGGTCGGTGCATCAGTAAAATTTTGACTGTAGAAAGCATTGGCATAGGCATTTTTTTTTTTTGTAGTTCGGAGAAATGGCCAACCTATAGGTTTAGTTTTGGAACTTTATTTTTCGTGCCATTTTCATACCAAATCAGTTTCAATTCAACTCAATTCTTCCAAAACCTCACAAATGGCATCAAAGGCCATTCTACACTGAATCTTTGCAATTTACAAAATTTAGTATACTACAATTTTTTGCCATTTTTTTTTCATGATTTTTGCATCAATTTTTAGTGGGGAGAAAGGAAATGAGAAAGGGAAAGAGTGGTCCGCTGCGGAAAAAGAAAAGATTAGCCCATTTTGCAGGAAACACCTGCACGTATGAGAAATTGCAATTTTAGTCCAATTCTGACCTAAGGAGCTTATTTGGAGTCTTTCAGAATGTCAGTTTAGGCTCGAATTGCACAGACACTCAACTAAAATTAATTAGTAGTAATTTACTATAACTTTTTGGATTTGGACCACTTTTGACCACCAAAAATCCTACCAAATAGAATTTTCTATAGATTATGGATACGCTTCATTTTCACTGCTCGGATATCTGAATGATGGAACTTTAAATTTAGTCCCAATAAATTAAAACCAGGGACTTCACAAAGTTTCATAATTTTTTCCACTGTTAATTTTCAGCCGAATTATTAACAATAAACATTTTAGGGTACTTAATTCATAGAAATTTTCAAAATTTTCATTTTCGTTTCGCTTTCGGCAGAAATCATTCTAGATTATCTTTTACTCTCCCGAACTCTTTCTAATCATATGTCATACAACTCTTATATTCATTTTGTCTGTTTGGCTAAAGTTCTTTATACTATAAGTTTGTTAAAAGATTGATTCTTTAATGTGTTTCAAGGTATCCAGCATAATTTTCGTGGATTCTCCAGCAGGGACAGGGTATTCTTATGCAGACAAAGAAGAAGATTATGTCACAGATGACACTAAAACAGTATTGGATTTATATGACTTCATAATAAATGTTAGATTTATGATCATTGTCTTATTTCGTTAACATTTCTTTGCAATTTCGTCACAAAAATATTTTAGTATTTCATATAAGTCCCTCAAAACTTGCTTTGCATGATAGTCCCTAAATCATCATCAATTGCCTTGCTAGTTCCCTAATTTATTCTTAATAATATTTTTTAAGAAATGTACTAATACGTCACAAAAGTATTTGGAGAATATATATATATATAGATGGTTAGAGAGNTTAGAGAGAAGAGAATAGAGAAAATATACTAAAGGCAAATGGGCATTATTCATTTAGTCAGCTGGATTAGAAAAACTTCGTAGTACTAGTACACACTAATCGCAATGGGGCTGGCAATCCAGCTCGCTATTGGTGGGCAGCTTGTGTTCGGCTCGAAATTAACTCGAAACCGATTGCTCATTTAATAAACAAGTTGAATACGGTTGAAATTTTATCTCGAAATCTTAACAAGCCGAGCACGAACTAGAGTCAACTCACTTATGTTCAGCTCGATATAGCTTGAATATATATATGTATACAGGGCCTTCGGTATTATAGTCTCGTTTTCGATCATAGGATGTTCAAATCAACGATCCACACTATTAAAACTGATATAAGGTATTTGAAATTTTTAGAAATAAAATTTTATATTTTTTCTACATAGTTACTTTATGATCAAACCATTTCAAATTTATCAATTCTCAATAGTTACTATGGCGAATTTGCAGTTTAACGGTGTAGAAGATTCTAAATTTATTCAAATTTTGATAGAAAATATTTTAAATTATCCAAATCAAGGTCAACATCCTTGATCTTGAGTTCAAAAGTCCTATCCTCAAATTTTAAAGATTATTTAATTTCCACCATTCTTTTTACATGATTTATTTACTGAGTAAACGATGTTGAAAAAAATTAAAATTTTATTCCTAAGAACTTCATATACCTCAGATCATATTTGACGGTGTGGATCTTTGATTTGAATACCCTATGATCGAAAACAAGACTATAGTACATGAGCTCCGATACTATAGATAGTATAGTAGCCTCATTATTTATATATATATATATATATAGAGAGAGAGAGAGAGAGAGAGAGAGAGAGAGAGAGAGAGAGAGAAAGAGAGAGAGAGTGAGAGAGCAGGGCTACTACGACGCTATTAGGAGCACAGTAACTTTTGTGCTCCTAAGTTCCTAACCATCCATTAATTTCAATGGGCATTTAGGGTGAGAGAGAGAAAAAAAATTAGGAAGAAATTCAAAGAGAAGAAATTCAAATAGAAGATAAATTAAGACACTCAATTTCTACCCAATTTATCTAGTTTGTTGTTTGCGAGCCAACTTGCGTTCGGCTCGTTAATAAATGAGACGAACATGAGCTAGATTTTTCAGCTCTATATTTTAACGAGCCATGCAGCTCGTGTTCAGCTCGTTTAATAAACGAACGAATACGAGTCGGTCCTAACTCGCTTTTGTTTAGCTCATTGATAGCCCTAAAATCACAGTGATGTAAAAGACTATCATGCAAATAGTAAACTTTGAGAAACCTGTGTGCAAGAAAATATGATTTCAAGGACTGATATTTAAAAAAGAATTTGTTTAATAAGTGGAATTGTTTAACTAATATTTTCGGTTTTTTCTTTTTAGTGGTTCTCCAAGTATTCTGAGTTCATCTTAAATCCTTTCTACTTGGCTGGGTGCTCCTACAGTGGTGTGGTAGTGCCAATGCTCGCACAAGAGATAATGAATGGTAAACATATTTAATGATGCATTACATTCAACTCTTATTTCAAAAGATTTAGGCAAACATATACGAAAATAATCTAAATTGTGGTCTCTTCAAAAGGAAATTTGAAACTCGAACAATTTTGATTCTACTACTTGACGTTCGTTCAATTATTTTGTCCTGTAATGTACCGAACTTTGGCTAAAGTGACAAAGTGCAGATTAAATCATGATAAAAGCGTGGTGTGTAGATGTATGGATGCATTGGGTGTGGACAATAATCTCATATCAAATAAATTGAAAGATTGGGTAATGCAATCCAATCTGTCGAACATATAGTAGTTATTTTCAAATAAGGGTGTGTTTGTTTGGCCGTAAACTATACCGAATTTACTTTTCGGCTTGAAATATTATTTTTTGTGTGTTTGTTTAGCCGTAAAGAAAATTTTCGAAAAACTATTTTTATAGATTTGAGAAAAATGGAGTGTTTTGTTTTCCACCGATTTTCGACGGAAAACGAAAACTCAAGCTGCCTAAATCCTTTTTCCTTCATTTCTTTTCACCAAACTAAATAAATGTGAATTTTTTCCTCTCAACCAAATAAATATTCATGAAAAATTACTTCTTTTTTTTTCCTACAAACCAAATATTACGAAACATAAAACTTTTTTTCCCACTAAAAATATTTTCTACAAAAAACCATGGTTCACAGTTTTATGTACGACCAAACACCCCGTAACCGAAAGTTTCTATTAAATCCACATGCTTTAAAAGTTTTATGAGTTTAGTGCACGCGATGAAATCTACATTGCTTATATGATGGTAACAACTAACAATTTCTTTAAAATTCGTGATGTTTACAATTTTTGTACATGCATACTTATCTTTTGTCAGGAAATGAAGAAGGTATTAGAACGAAGTTAAACTTTAAGGTATGTTTTAGAATTTTTGTTTCCTAAGTTCCAAAAAAAAAAAATTAAGTGATAAATCTCTATCGTTTTTTCTCTATATTTTTTGACTTATCCAATCATTTATATATATATTTGGTGATCTTAGGGTTACTCACTAGGAAACGCTGCAATTGACATAAACATAGAGAATAACGCAGCAGTGACTTATGCATATCAGCTCGGACTCATATCAGATGAGCTATATAAGGTCATTTCTTTGTAATCAAATAATGATACTACATTCATTTATGACATTTTATTTTTATTTTTATTCATATTGTTGGTTTAAATGGGTCAGCATTCTATCCTGTAGTGGGAGGTTAGGTTAATTAGGTTGAGTTATATTCCAAATGACTAGGGGCGAATTGGGCCGAATCACAATAGAAACCCATTGGCGTTGTGTTTATACACTTTTAAGTGAATTAGCTATATATTTCTAACAAGAGTAATGCTTCTATACTTTTCTTTTTTTGGTTACCGTTCATTCACGCGTATTCAACGGCTCAGATTTAGTTTTTTTTTAAATTGTGACCTGCAATAGCAGGTCACTTTGGGACAGGTACCGGTTACCAGGTACCTCAAAAAAGAATATTTTTGTCTTTTAATACATGAGCAATTTAGTCATTTTACATCTACTATATTTTCAAAATTTTTATTTTTTCTTTGTTTCCTTTTTCTCTCTCTATCTTTCCTTTCATAATTTAGCATTTTATATAAGAAAATTTTCAAATGATTTGACAATATGATCATTGAATTTAAACTTTAAATAGTAATATGAAATTCCTCTAATTTAAATTTCACTTTTAAATTTAAAATTTAATATTATATTCAAATTTATATTTTAAAAATTTAAGTTTCATATAAATACTTTGAAATATGGTAAACAGAAATAATTGTTTGAATTCTAGTCTTCTGGTTTAGGTTTGGTTTTGGGTTTCGAAAAATTGGTCAGTTTTGAATTTGGATATGGATTTTTGAAATCCGTCGAGTTCGGAAATAAGTTTTGTGATTGTTAGTCAGATTCGAATTCAAATTCCTAACTATTTTTTTTCTCACCAATAATTCTAATCTTTTTAATTTATATGTTTAAAATTATATTTAAAATATTTATTAGCTCTAACAGTTAAATTATCATTCTGTTTAAAATATTTATTATCTTTACCGGTTCCAAATTGTTCTTAATGTTATTCGGTTCAATAGGTTAAAATCAGATTCTTGATAGAATAGGTCAAAGTCTGATCAGTCAAATCAATCGGTTCAATCTAGTTTTTAAATCATTGAATTTAAAATTTAAATAGTAATATGAAATTCCTCTAGAGAAATCTAGTTGTAGAAATCTTACTCTCTAAGTTTTTTATGCATTACGTTTTAAACTGGTGCGAATAAACTGTATTTTAAATCTTGGTAGAAATTTAGTTTTTAAATAGTAATATGAAATTCCTCTAATTTAAATTTCACTTTTAAATTTTAAGTATTTAATTTTTAAAATTTAAATTCATCGTATTTAGAAATAAAACTATTTCTAAAATTTCTATAATTTAAATTAATGCATAATTTGAGAAACACTAAAACATTTAAAGTAGATTCCTAAATTAATGCCTAATAATTGCATAAATTTGGTTAATCAATTAATTTCCTAAATTAGTGTTAATTAATGCATAAATTTAGGACCTCAATTAATTAAAAGTTTCTTTAAATATTGTATTATTTAATTACCAAACTAACCTTGAATAAAATAATCCTTTTACCTGCTAAGTATTAAAGTTACATTTTTACCCTCTATTAATCAACGGTTAAGATCTTTTTTATTTTTTTTTTAAAAAAGTACCGAATCATTTCTCTTCTAACAATTAGAGCCTTTGGGATTAATGGTTAATGCCAACGATTCGACGAGTGATATTAGAGCTAGAGGTCACGGATTCGATGGCCAGCATCTTGTCTTATAACGGGAGGTCAGGTTAGGTCGAGCCATGTTCAAAATAGCGTGAGGTTGGTTGGGCCGAGTTACAATCAAAACCCGACTCGTGGGTGTGCTATGACTATACGCTTTAAGTGAATTGGTAGTATATTTCTAACAGCAAGAGCTTTTGGGATTAATGGTTAGCGTCTACGATCCGACACACATCACCATTACTTTTTTCTCTATTAATAAGAAAAATAATTTCAAATCCATTTAAATTTTTCTAATTTTAAATTGTCATATTAAATTTAAAAAGCTACGACTTACTATATGAACAATAATTTGTTAGAATCAACCACACAATGTGAATTTGTTACGTGGTCTATTGAGGGTTAGAAACTTAGCAAAAATTCATTCTAGATAGTAAATTAAAACAAATTGATTATTCACATAATAAACTTTAATTTTATATATTATGCGTTGCAATCTATAGCAAAAGTTGACTATATGGCAATAGAGCTTATATGTTTCTTTACTAATAACTCATGAATAGAATTTGGCTAGCTCTTGTGGTGGCAAATATTGGGATAACGATCATCCGGAATGCTTGAGGAACTTAGAAAATTTTCATATGGTAAGAGTGAGATTTTAAATCATGCAGTTTTTTTTTTTTTAAAGATAACCTAAGTAAAATAATATTAATGGAAAGCCAAAATTTTTATTCGAAATTTATCGTTAATTTAGAATGCTTTGGTAAAAATGTATTGGTGTTACATGAACTTTTGCGATTTTGAAATAGGTACTTTCGTTTCAACAATTTTGATTTTCCTACTCAATCTTATACTCTTTTGGATTTGAAAAAGTGTTTTTAGAAAATTTTATCAAATTCTATTAGAGTTGAATTGTTAACAAAAAGAATTTTAAAAAATATTCTATCAAATAATAAAATATTTTATCAAACACTAAATGGTTTGTAAAAGAAAATTTTAGGTTTGATATATAAATTTTTATTATATTAATTTAATTATATATCTGTTTTTTTGCATGCAGCTAACCAAGGATGTTAACAAAGAGCATATTCTTTGTGCACCATGTCAGTATGGATTGGAAACATGCATGGAAACTACTGGATATGAATCTACAAAAATGTTCGATACCCTCTCCGAAGGAGAAAATTATGACATATATTGTCACGTTAGTACGATGTTTTACAAATTACTCGATGATAAAATATAGTTTTTATATAGTTTTTTTTCGCTCTATAATTTAGGAATTTCACCTTAAACATTATGAAACATTATGAAATGCTTTTTTTTCAAATATATTTGTTGATAGTCTAATTATTTTGGTAACAGAGTTTTGAAGTAACGCCACAAAGGCTCTTCAACTTGAGAACTACAAGGGAAGATCTCCATGCGAAGCCAGTAAGGGATTTTAATTTATTAATTGCAAAATGTGTTAAATTGCATATTACATCTATTATCACTGAGAATAATAATGGTATAGCTTTTACAATAAAATATTGATCTAATACTTGTTAGAGTGAGATCAGTTTTAAGTAGGTCAATTAACAAAATGGAGACTTTGTAAACATGGTATTTCATCTTGTGAAACTATGTATTAGATCTACAAAAATAATGAAATACTTTACAACGATCAGACACACTAGCAATAATAACTTGTTGGTCCAATCGGTTCAAAATGTTTAAGTCCAATTATTATCATTAGGGTCCATGGTGCCTTATATTCCTAACTGCAACTCCGTTCTCATTCAATATGGGACTACTGGGGTATCACAGACTTACCAAGTCTAGATCCTGACGTCCTCATTAATACTCACCCCATTTAGGTCCTAATGTCCTCGTCAATCCAAACACACATAGCTTAAGATCACCAAGCGATGTGAGGCTTACCCCACATATCTAGCTGGTGAATCTTCTCTAATACCAAATATAACAACTTGACCCACTAGCAATAATAACTGGTTGGATCCAAACCACTGGTCCCAAATACTTAAGCCTAATTATTAGTTCTAGAATCCATGGTGCCTTCTATTTCTAATCACAACCCCGGTTTCATTCGATGTAGGAGACTATTGGGGTGTTATATGCTTCATTATTTTAAGTTCACTAATGACAATAATATGATTACCAAGATAACTGTGACACCCCAATAGTCTCACATCGGATGAAAATGGGGTTTTCATTGGGTATATAAGAGAACTCAATCATAATAATAATAACCGGGCTTAAGCATTTTGAGTCGATGGTTTTGGTCCAACGAGTTATTATTACTGGTGGGTCGGATCGTTACATTTGGTATCATAGCTGGTTCACCAGCCGAAAATGTGAGATGAGTCTTGGCCGAGTCAAGGTTGGAATGACAGACTAAGCTAGGGGCGATGAATGATATGCGAAGTCAGGGTCGGAATGACAAGGCTAGCGAGGCAAGTCTCATATCGCCTGGTGATCCTGGGATGTGTGTTTGTTTAGGGTTGGTGTCACGCCCCGAGCCCGATCCCTTTTGGCCGGTTCGAGAGCGTCGACAGACGCCGAACGGACAGAGTTTTCCCCGTCCGCCCAAGGCTCAACACAAGTATCAATAGAGTGCAAATTTGCATAAGCGGAAGTATACACAATGGCTTGCACGAGAACAGGCAATAGCCAAGGTGAAGGAATTAACCATTCAGTATACAAGTAATATGACTAAATTTAAATCACATACATGTATCCAACTATAATCAAGTTCTGTCACATTCTTGCATCATTTTTTTTTACATCTCATTTCTCCCAAAATATAACTTTTGACATTTAAGGTAAATATCCTTTACATCATTCATTAAAGCAAGTTCATAATACTAAAATCATCAAATACAAAAGATGATAGTAAAGGGTATGCAACTACAAAATGGAATCCATCTCGGGCGGTCTCTACCTAGGGCGCGATGCCCTTACCGCGATCATCTGCCGGCTCGCTCGGTCCCGGCTCTGTGGAAATAGTGGGGTGAGAACTACAACAAAGTTTCCAGTGGGTTCGGCAACCAACCACGACTATCCCACTAGGTCTAATCAGGCATAATAGAAGAAAGAATAGATAATAACCAACTAACAAATGCAGCTAATATGCCTGAACGATAAATAAAACTATGCTCGATAGAATGCTCATGATGAATGCAAGATTAACTTTTCATTACCCAATCTCATGGCTAGCCCGTAGGTTTCGCCCTCACAAACTCACCAACCCAAATCCCTATTGTCGGGGAGATAACCGCTACGACCCGACGGGACCGCCCTCTGGGGAGATAACCGCTACGACGCAGTGATGACAACTCCGGAGCACATCGCCCGAGGGGGAGCTACCGCCCTCGAGCAGGACTATTAGGTGAGTACGATCAATCCTTAACTTTAAGGATTCCAAGTTCAATCCATTCCTTGACTCCAAGGAGAACCATGTTCATATGACCCTTAACTCTAAGGTGCATTTGTCATAATGTCACTAACCCAATTCACTTGCATTCTCTAACCTCTACTAGTGTCATGTACACTACTTGATCTTGTTCTTTGTCATTGATGCCACACTTGTTTTCTAGGTGCTATGTTCTTGTACTCATGCCACACTTTATGTCTATGTCAACATGTCACATTTGTTTACTAACCCTTCTAGGTTCTTGTCCTTTGTCATGCATATATAGGGTTACCAATTCTCATTCATTTACTACTATTTTTCAAGCATTAAAACTCATGTCATGCAATAGAAATTTACAATTAACCCTACTATACAACATGCTCAATATAAGTACATATGCTCAAATATGACGCTTTAGACATAAAAGGATTTCCGATGTCCTTGGAATGCACCACCCACCTTAGATGGTTACAAGGATGCTACAGTGAATTTCTTGGAATTTTCGAAGCCCTAATCCGCGTGCTGCGGCTATCTGTACGGAAAACGATGTTTTTGTAAATAACTTTGCGCACACTCGTCGGATTGTCGAACCGAGCGTTCCAACGCGTTTAAAATACCCTCAATTAGGTTTCTACACGATCAAAATAGATCGAAACCTCACTTGGGCAAAACCCCTCTTTGGGATGCCCTAACATGCCATTTTTGCATTTCCCCTAAATTGATCTCATTGCTAAGCAAAAGAAAGCTTAGATACACATGGGAAGCTCTCTAATAAGGTTTTCAAGCTTTTAGAACCATCCCTAGGGCATCTACTTTGAGCCCTAGAGATCCACCATGAGAGGGGTCCAAGACAACCATGGATTTCATGGTTTCAAGGTCCCTAGAGGGTTTCCTCACTTGTAGAGAGATCAAAACCCAAAAATCTAAGGTCTAAACCCAAACCCTAAACTCATTTTTGCATAAGGACTCACCTTTGCCCAAGCTCCACCCAAGCCTTCTTGTTGGAGAGCTTCTAGAGCCACCCAAGCCTCCAAATCCACCTTCTCCAAGCTTTTCTCCTTCTTCTCCAAGCCCTAGCCCAAGCTTTTAGAGAGGGAAAGAGAGGAAATCAGAGGGAGAGGAGAGGAGATGGGTTTTGCTGTGAAAATGGGAGAGGAATAGGCCAAATAACATGTTGTGACATTTGCAATTAGGCCCCTCAACTTAATTCTGTAGCAGACTTCACCCCTGCTGCCAGAGCCCCTGTGTACCGGTACACGGATTTGTGTACCGGTACGGGCCTGCGCAGAAGCCCAAACCCAAGAGCAGACCCTCTCGGTTGCGCAGTTTGTGTACCGGTACACGGGTCCCGTACCGGTACACCTTCACGCAGACTCAAACCCGAGAGCAACCAGTGCTCGGGTCGCTTGCTGTACCGGTACAGCCATCATGGCGTACCGGTACACAATGCTCCAGATTTCAGGTTTGGCTCCGATTCGACTCTACTACGCGCCGATCGATGCCAAACTCATACTAATACCTCTTTAACTCATTTTTGCCCTTCCAAACGTGTTGGAATGCAAAATGGAACTCACCAATACATTTCTCTCGACACTTTAACCAATTTGATTAAGGTTCGATTATCGTTTTCGGGTTTCGATACGTTACAGTTGGCGAGTACGTCGGGGTCTAAACGGGGGGAGTCTGTGACACCCCAATAGTCTCATATCGGATGGGAATGGGGTTGTCATTGGATATATGAGAGGATTTCATCCTAGTAATAATAACTAGGTTTGGGCCAGTGGATTTCGCCTAATGAGTTATTATTGCTAGCGGGTCGGGTCGTTACAATAATAAAAAGTATAAACCCTAGGGATGCCTAAAACACCTATATATGGTGTTTTTCTTTAGGCGAATCATCTTGTAAATTTCTCAAGATGTTTTCACTTAAAAAGATTTAAGAGAAATGGAGAGTAGTTGGCTATTGAGACTCAACAATAAAAATAAGAATTTTGCTAAAAAAAGTTCATTTGAAATGGGGAGTAAATATTGTTGAAATTCTATATTAGAATATCTAGACTAAACAATTAATTAATTAATAATATATATATATTTTAATTAATTAATAATATATATATATTTTTAATTAATTAATAATATATATATGTTTTTTATACTTTCTAATGATTTGATTCTGGGATAAAAACGTCAAAATTATGTTTTTTTGTTTTTTTCAGAGAGATAGGTAGCATGCTACCCATTTCGTTTATTTCATTTTAGAAATAAACTTAGCTAGAAATGTGAATCAACTAGGATTCCAAGGCCCAAGCCCTTTGCCACTTGCGCTACGGATGGTCGGTACGTTAAAATTATGTTGATTAACATGACATATTCGTATATCTAAATACATTGAAATTTGTTAATTTCAGCCGAAGGTCTCGAAACAAACTGAGAAACAATCAAAATTATTAAAAAAAATTTAAAAACTACGCTCTTACACTGTATCTCGGAACAAACTAATGTGTATTTTTAGATTAAGTCAAGGTTTATAATAAATGTCGAAGGTATTTTCTGAATGAAATCTTTCGACAATAATGAAGCAACATACACCAATTTCGAATGCAAAGTACTTACTAAAGGCCCCTATTAAAAATTTAAAAATATCTCAGTAAAGTATCTGACTTTTGCTATTCTCGTCGGAAACTCATATTGTATTTCTTTATGTATAGCTATATTCAAAAGTAGAATTCAATGTTGTTTTTAATGGTAATAGGGCGTTTTGTGATAATCATGAATTTAATTTTCAGATTGAAGTATCAGGACCATGGGAAAGATGTTCAAAGCGTATCCAATATCAAAGAAACGTTTTGAGTTTGACACAATATCATTTGAATCTCACATCTAAAGGGTGTCGAGCATTTTTCTATAGGTATGTATGTAATGTACATGAAGATTTCTTTTCGTTTCTAACAAATCAATTAATATAACTTTGTATATAATGCATAAATTCGAGTGCGCTATGAAGTATTAAAAAAAATATCAAAAAGTAGAGCAAGGATAATTTTGTTAGGCCACAAAAATTTTCAAAATATTAATACGATCGGATTCTAACTAATAACTAATGAACAGAAGCATGACAAATACAATTTAGGCATGCTTATTGAAAAAACATTGTCACGAAGATCACCATATAGTTTTAAGTTCAATGTTGAATATTTTATATTGATTTAAAAATTTATTATCTAGCAATATTTATGAATACGTCTAACTGACTAACTTTAAATCTGGTAAAAATTATATTTACAATTCTCATGAAAAGATCTAGTAAAGTAATTCTAACCGATATCAAAAGGAGGCTTCGGGTTATTATGCAGTTTTGTAAATACCATCTATCCAACAAGCATTGCAAGCTAAAAGCAAAAAGTGTTTAAGGTAGTAATTGTTTATTATTATTGCAATTTAGGTATTGTTCTATTCGTTGCATATGTGTAATAAAGTTTATCATGCACCCATAGGTTTCCACATAAAAACTACTTATAATTTGAAGTTGACCTCATTTGCTAGAAGATTTGGAAGGTTTTCTAAAGAGAATAGAGTGCAATGAATGTAAATTTTATTTGGGAACTTTGAGTATAAAATAATGTTGGCAATTTTTAGAAGATTTGAAATAGAAAAGTTTCGCAGTAAGAAGTGTTTTATAAATTCAAAACAAGGCCATATATGGACAAGATATAAATGTCACATTTAGTTTATATTTAATTTAATTCTCTATTTATAATAATAGGTTTACAGATTTATAAGCTGCTTTTAATTTAATATATTTGCAACTTTTGTATGACAAAATTATGAAATGAGTAGTCTAAGCCACTAGAAGACAAGCAATTTTTTATCTTATGATGTCCCCAAAGCTCTAAATTGGAAAAATTGTCAAAATACAATTGTAATGATATTTGTTGTCATAATTGAATTAGTTTTTCATATTAATACTCTCCTGTATTAGCTAGTCATTCAACAATAGTTTGTAAAACTATTATAATATATGATTATATTACTTATTGCTCTTTTGATGATCCCAAAAGATTTATTCGATTATTTTACACATTATTTATACTAATTTTCAAAATATTAATTTTACTTTAGCTAAAGTTTGATTAATATGAAAGATTGCATTACTCAATCTGCTTATCTTTTGTTGATCCAAAAGTTTGAAAACTTGCATCTATATACTATAATTGATATATTATAATTAAATTAGGATAATTTTTTCATGATTTTCTCAGTTTTAAATTGATTTTTAATTAAGTAATATAAATTTATTTTTTGCCATTTAGTGGGGATCATGATATGATCCTTCCTTATACCGCAACACTTGAATGGATCAAAACTTTAAACTATTCAGAGATTGAGAAGTGGCACCCGTGGTTCGTGGATGATCGAATAGCTGGGTAAATTTTTTTTGCTTCTAATTCAGTCTTTTTTCTTTTACTCATCTTATTCATGTGACTATTTTTTTTTTTACAGCTATGCAGTTCGTTATGAAAATAATTTATTATTTGCAACACTTAAAGTAAGTAATAACCATATAATAATATATATGTATATTTTAAAGTCTAAAAAATGCAACAAATTGTTACCTGCTAATTCTTGATTAGCACATTAAAATATGACAGTTTATTTATAATTTGACAGGGAGCTGGTCATTCTGCAATGCAGTACATGCCACGTGAAGCATTTTCTGCCTATCAGAGATGGATTGACGGTGCTGAATCTCTTTAGTAAAACATTCATTAAGAATGTAGTGGAGCTTAGTTTCAATCTTTACATTTGTTGAATGTTAACTATCAATAAAGTGAAGAATTTTTTCTAAATGAGTTAAGATCTATTAGGATTAACATAATTATCAAATATATTTACATTTTTTAATGAATCTATTTTTAGATACAAAATGTGTCTCCCCCCTTCCTCACTCTACTTGTACCTTCCACCATTACTCCACTCTACCTATGCAGCATCTTACAAGAGAGAGCAACCCAGAAGATTTTTAAAGGGCTTTTTTATAAAATAACTTTTTAAAATTTTATTATTTATAAAATAATCTTGTCAAAATTATATTTAAAAAATTAATCTCTTAAAGACGGTGAATGATTCATCGCTTTTATAAAGAGCCTAATTTCTCAGAAAAACGATGACTCATCCACCGCCTTTCACTTGTTTATTGTTTCTTTCTATATTCCTAACAACCACATAAATATCTCAACAAATCACATATAATCTTAATAACCTGAAAATTCTAATAATCTATTCATATAATCCTTACAATAANGCGATCTTGGGCTCAGAATCTTCGTCTCGAAGTCGCGAATCTAGCACGCCAAATTTCGTCGCGTTTCGACACTCCTGCGCGGAAAACGAGCCGAAACACCGACGGTCGACACTGAAATTCTGCGAAAACAGCACCATGCTCGGATTCAATGGAGCTTGAAGTAGAGAAGAAATCCATGGAGGAAAGAGAGCTACCCACCTCTAACAGCGACTCCAATTCCGGCACGGCGTCGAGAACGACGGAAACACATCCTCGCCTAGTTTCCTCGTAACGCTACGATCCCAACCGCACCCTCGAACGGCTTCGCGGCGCGTCGTCGGCGTCGAACTCGTGCTCGCGGCTACCTTCTCCGAGCTCTTTGCTTCGGTTGAACAAAGAGAGAAGTAGAAAGATTAGGCAATGCCCACCTAATTGTTGATAAGCATGCAAAGGGTGCACGTGGCATCCAAGCCACCCTAATTTGCATGCACAGGTGAACGTGGCATCCAAGCCACCCCAATTAGCACCAACCGACATAAAACATAAATAAGTTAATTAATTAATAAATAAAATAAGGATACTACTAGAGATGTCAACGGGTCGGATTCGGGGCGGATTTTTAAAAACCCGAACCCGAACCCGACTCCAAACCCGAGACCCGAATCCGAATCCGAATCCGACGGATTTTAAAAATCCATATCCAAACCCGAACCCGACCAAAAATCCGAAACCCGAACCCGAACCCGAACCCGAAAATTTAAACCCGAAACAATTACTTCTTTTTTCAATATTTCAAAATATATTATATTAAACCTCAATTTTTAAAATACAAATTCAAATATAACATCAAATTTTTATATATATATATTATATATAATACAAAATAAATTCGGGTTTGGATCGGGTTCGGGTCGGGTTTGGGTTCGGGTCGGGTACAATCAAAATTCATATCCGAATCCATATCCGTCGGGTTTCCATTTTTGATATCCATATCCGAATCCATATCCATATCCAGCGGATATATCCGTTTCATTCGGGTTCGGGTTCGGATAAAATTTCGGGTATCCATACCCATTGACATCCCTAGATACTACAGCCAATTTGCGAAGTTGTGCCTCGGGATGGTTTGGCTGGCTCGTTTGTGCAGGTGACAGACGAGCGCCGCGCGGGCTTTTCGACAAAAAGTCATTAGACTCGTGACAAGTAGTATCATGAAACAGGTAGCTGGCAAATCAAAATTGGAACTAGCGCAATTCCCAGAGTTAGAACTTTCGGAATGCGGCGAATCATTCACCGTGTTTTGAGAGTTAATTTGCCAAATATAAATTCGATAGGATTATTTTACAAATTATAAAATTTTAGATGGCTATTTTGTAAAAAAAATTATTTTTAAATATTTACAACGAGAACACAAGAGCTTGCACTGATCTTGCAACAACGACGGGTCGCGCGGGAGAAAAGAAAAACTCTAAATTATAGGGCAAAAAAAAAAAGTTGAGGAAAAGAGGTGGTTTTTGGGAAAGGAGCAGAGACGATTTTTTAAATAGGATTGGGGTGGAGACAACAATTAATTATGATGGGGAGATTGAATCAGTTGGGTAGAAGAAAAATAGATTATTGTAAGTACAACAAAAGAAGTATTTTGCTTTCTATTTAATCTTGGTTGAGACTTAATCTAAATTTAACAATTTAAAGAAGTGTATTGGAAATATAAAATTTTGAGAGATAAAAAAATAGGAATAATTTCTAATGTATCCTTCAAAATTTTAAAAAAATATCCAATCTACCTCTGCTGACCAAAATACCCTTGTTGATTTAAAAAAATTCCTTCAAATATTATCCCTAAATTAGTGTTTACTAATGAGATTTGGGGTTTAGAGGGGCATTTTGGAAATACATGAGTAAATTTAAAAATTTTGTGTCGTAGTGAAGGACATATAAGGAAGGGACAATTGCTTATATACCCCTGAAAAGTTTCTGACTTTTCGATTTACCCCTCTTAGAAGGCTAATATTGAAAATACCCTTTCTACGTTCCAACCTATTTCTAATATACCCCTAGAGTTAAAATCTGTTAATGAACTCTGCTATCTCTGTAAAATTACTATTTTGACCTTTCAAATATACTCTTCTACCATGATTTTCTTATTTACCCTTAAAGTCAGGGGCACAAAAAGTATTTTGACTTTTGATCTTTTCCAATATACCTCTCTACCGTTATCAACATTTCTTATTTGCCCTTAAGTTAAGGGCAAAATTGGCATTTTAATTTTTTTTAACTGTGGTAGATGTTTAACTCACGTTTAACCCAAGTTAACTTAACAGGAGATAACGACGGGTGTATTTTGCAATAACGGTGGAACATACGAGGGGTATTTTAGAAAGAAAAAAAAAAACTAGGAATAAATCAAATATTTTTAAACGTATGAGGGGTATATAGGCAATTATCCCTACAACGAAAGGCTCCAATAAAATATATGACTACTTCTAAGAAGTACATAGGTAATTATTTCAATAAAAAAAGTATCCTTGGTTCCTCAACAGAAATATTTTGCTTAATTCAAAGCGTCATGGCCAATGCAATAATAATAAAGGATGGGGAAAACTTCAAAAATCGCCCCTGTGGTTTCGTAGTTTCTCACTTTGCCCCCATGTGGTTTAAAATGTGTCAATTTACCCCCCTGTGGTTTCTTTTTTCTCTTTTTCTTATCAATTTTATTATTTTTTTTCTTAAATCAGTGATAAAGTTAAAATTAAAGGGTACTAAAGTGAATATTTGATAAATCTAGATGAGTATCTGAAGTTTTTTGTATATAATTTAATGAAATATTAACGAAATAGCTACCAAAAAGATAAAAAAGAAACCACAGAGGGGCAAATTGGTACATTTTAAACCACAGGGAGGCAAAGTGAGAAACTACGAAACCACAGGGGGGTTTTTGAAATTTTCCCAAAAGGATATATAAGGAAAAGCTCTAATAAGCATGTGATTACTTCAAAGGACTACATAGGTAATTACTCCAATAAGAAAAGGATAGTATTTAATATATTTTTTAAAAATTATAAAAAATATCTAATATATTTTTTGACTGACCAAAATACCCTTCTTGATTTTCAATGATTAGTTCAAATATTTTGTAGAACTTAGAATTTAGAATACGTTTTTAATAATTTTAATATAAATTTGAAAATTTTGAATGGTAATGGGTGTAAATAAGTAAAAGCCTCTAAAAAAAATACCTTTGATTTTTCGAAAGCTTAATTTCATAAAATTTTCTTATAAATATTCGCTTTTTCACCTTTTCTCTCTGACTTTTGAAAACCTATATTTCGCCTTCTTAAAATTTCATAAATATTTTCGAGGGATACAACATTAATGAAGAAGGCAAAATGACCGGATTGCCTTTAGTTCTTCTATAAGAAAAAAAAATAATTTTTAATATATTTCTGTTATTTTAAAAAGTATTTTCAGCATAAATTATAAGAAATGAACGGAATAGTGACGGAATCCTAACGGAGGGGGGTTAAATACAATAATTTAATATATTGATGGATAAAGTATAGTTTTTAAAAGTTAGAGAGAAAAAGTTATAAACCGGTATTATAAAGGGCTTTTCTAAAATTTAGCCTTGGACCATTTTTTCATTTAGCCGCCTCAATTTTTTGTTCACAAATGCCCCTAACAAATTTATATTTATATAAATAGCTCTCTCCTTACCACGCATACGCTTAGGGGATATTTTTAAGTTGAACACGCTGATCCAATCAAACACGGTGATTGAATCAAACATGGTGATTGGGTCACTGTGTTTCCTTTTGTATTTTTTTCATTCGTAAGTAGAAAAGGATGACTAGAGTGTGGATATAAACACAATGATTAAGGAGAGACTAGAGTATGGATATGAACACGGTGATTGAGGAGGGATTAGAGTATGGATATGAACACGGTAATTGAATCATGATATTTAAACATAGTGATTCATTTATCGTGTTCAACTTAGAAATGCAAACGTCACGCTCATGTGGCAAGGAGAAGGCCATATATGCAAATATAAATTTATTCGGTTTATTTGTAATTTTTTTTGAGAGGGGTTAAATACAAAAAAAAGCCATTGTATGCCCTACAAACATAGTAAATTGTAAAAATATTTCTATAACATTCAACTTTCATATATTGTCTCTATAAAGTCTTAATATTTTTAAATATATCCCTGCTGTTAGGATCTGTTAGAAAAAATTAGTTAACCATAGATAAAATACTTAATTTTAGTTAGTTAATGAGATGAATTGACTTTTTTACCTCTCTTCAATTAACGGTTGGAATTTTTGAAGGGACATATTTGTGGTGACAAAAATGTCGTTTTACTTATAAAATAAACAGTATTTTAACGATAATAAATCAGAAAAATATATATGAAAATAGTAAGATTTTTGTAGGAACAATATATGAAAGTTGAATTTCGTAAAAGCATATTTTTAATTTAGTATGTTTGTAGGGACCAGTATGAAATTATCCTTTTCGCTTAATTTAAGAGTCCTTTTATTAGTGAAAAAAGAAAGACGATCGCCGAAGCCGCCGTCGTTCTGTGCGTCATGGATCCGTCGCTCGCCGTCCACCCCTCCTCCGTCCCCTTCGCCCCAACCCCCACCACCCCACTCCTCCCAAACCCTAACCCTAACCCTAACCCTAACCCTAATCGTAATCTCACTACCACCATCTCCCTTCTCCAATCCCTCACCGCCCTCGCCGACTCCACCCTCGCCTCCGCCGCCCCCCTCCTCCTCCACCCCTCCCCCTCGGCCGCCGCCGCCGCCGCCGCTGCCGGGTTCCGCCGCTGTCCGTACGACCCCCGCCACCGCATGCCGCCGGAGTCCCTCTTCCGCCACTCCCTCCTCTGCCCCTCCGCCCCCGGCGGGCCCCTCCTCGACCTCGCCGCCTCCCTCGGCGCCCTCCGCTACCCCGCCTCCCTCAAACCCTCCTCCGAGCTCCGGAACGAGGCCCAGTTCCATCTCCCCCTCGCCGATCCCGCAGCCGATCTCTGCTTCTCGCTCGACTCCGAGCTCGGCGACCTCGGCTCCAACTTCTTCTACCGGGACTGCCCCGGCGTCGTCACCACGCCGGAGCCCGACACCTCTCCTAGAAGCTTCACGCTGCCCGGTTTCCTCTTGACCGAATGCGCTAACTTCGTCTGCTGCGACGGCAGCTGCGATAGCGGCGGTGCCGATTCGCTTGGAGCCGGGATTCGGATTCTTCCCTCCGAGTATTGGGCTTTGAGATGTGAGGTGGAGGCTTGGAGAGACTATCCGGTGTCATACTCGTATTCGGTCCTTTGCGTGGCATCGAGCTTGGATCGGGTCGAAGAAAGCGCTTTGAAGAGGTGGATAATCTCGAACTCTGATCAATATGGTATTTTGATCGATGCGGCAATGAGAGATCACATACATTTGCTTTTGAAACTGTGCTTGAAGGCGGTCGCTACTGAAGCTTGTTGTTCTCTCAAGCTTCTGCTGAGTAAAGATGGCCTTTTAGATCCGAAAGGTTCCACTTTCGAGTGCCCTAGGTTGGTTGGGAGCTTGTCTTGGTTGGCATCTCAGCTTTCAATTTTGTATGGAGAACCCAATTGTAAGTTCTTTGCGATCGGGATACTCAAGGAATCGATAATGCAACGAGGTTCAAATTTGTTACTAGGGAAGTTAACGGAAAAGAAGGTTGGAGGGAATGTTGGTATGATTGGTAGTGATGATGGAGTTAGCGGAAAAGGTAATGATACTAGTGAGGTAAAACCTGTTGAAGATGAAAAATCTTCTGAAGATGTTGGTCGGGGAGAAGTGTTTGTATCTCAGGTTGCGGCTGCAATTGCTGCATTGCATGAAAGGTCCCTCTTCGAAGAAAGGATCAGAGCTCTTCGATTTTCCCAACCGCTCTCAAAATCTCAGCTGTATGCTCTCCTACCTTCTCACTTTCTTGTAACAGTTTGCATCATTGCTAGTTGCTTATAAGGTTTCTACGTGCCTTAGTTTGTTATGCATACGTGTCTGTTAGATTGGTGTTAACTCATAGACGGTTGTTTGTGTCTGTGACAGAGATACCTTAACAAAGTTATGCGTTTTTTCAGAGTCATGGAGATACCTTAACAAAGTTATGCGTTTTTTCAGAGTCATGGAACATTCATATGCATCAGCTCGGGCTATCGAGGAAAGAGGGAGACGGCCCAATTATAGACCTGTTTTGGAGCATGATGGGCTACTTATGTATCGTGTACTGAGCCAGGTAAAACTAAGCATAGTGTAATAGTACTTTCGTGGTTTTAGTAACTAACTTGATTGGATAGCTTTCAGCAGAATAGCAATTGTCTAGGGTAAAGTTGCATGGACAAGTCGATCATGTCCTCATGTCCCTCTGTTATTTGGGAACTCACTTCCTTCTAGCAAATCTTCACTTTGTCTGAAGTGGAATGCCTGAATTTCCCATAGAATAAATTTGTAGTTTGGTTCTGCAGTCTGCACAATATCAGAAATTAGCAGAATATTCCTTTTTCCGTACCAGATATAATTTGACCTTGACATAATATTTTCCATTCAGCTACTGTTTGGGTGCAGATACTAGTTATGTTGAAAACTTGAAATATATTCAAAATGCTTTTATCTGCATCTGTTTATCCACTTATGGTCTGAGAACTTTTCAAAGGTACTATCAAAACAACGGAACACATTATGGGCAGTTAGTTTCTACATGGTATGAAATTAAAAAAAAAGCATGTGAAATGAAATTTAACGAGGCAATATTTGCCATTAAAGTGCTGAGTGTGTAATGTTTTGTGGTAGATGTAATTTCATGATAAATTTGATTGATTGATTAGTGAATAGAGTGATTGTTATGATTTCTTTGGATGGCTGTTAGATTACTTGATGCTAGCTTAGAAGATGCATAAGAAAATACTTACCATATGAACATTGAAATTACAAACAGGTCTGTGGAATAAATAATTAAAATTAATGCAGGTGGTATTTGTCTTCTAACTATTATTGTCTGTATAAGCTAGCATCAAGTAATTTTGAACACAAAAATTATGGCATATTTGAATTTTGCAATTTTACTTGTCTTTTATGTGGAAGTGATATAAAATTATTCATATAACATTATTACTCTTTGCCGACTAACTAAATTGATAGCTCATTCCATTATGGCTTGTTGAAACTTGACCTGGCAATTATAATTTCTTCTGTTCCCAAAAATTGCAACTGGACTTGTCTGTTATGTTAGGAATATTGAAGGGAATATATTTACCAGTTGAGCAATTTGTTTCAGAATTGTGGTAATAAGTGTATATGTACAAACATTCTGCTTCTTGGGTAATTTAAGATCATGAATCTCAAATGATAAAATCTTCTCAACTATGCTCTGAAAGCTTAAACTTGAAAATATTATTACTTTAATTTATTTTGTTTTTTCAAGGATTCTGGTAAAACCAAGACTAAAGAAGAGCTATTAGCTGAGGAAAGGGATTACAAAAGGAGAAGATCGTCGTATCGTGGCAAGAAGGTGAAGCGAAATCCAACAGAGGTGTGTATTTGGATACGGCATACTTTATTGAGCTTTATCTTATCGGATGATATAGAGTCTAATAATCTAATGAGCTATACTACAAATCAAGGTTTTCAATGTGGTATTGCGGAGGTTTCTCACTAGTTAGTAACAGTATGTTGATTCAACTTCTAGAATATTCTGAATCTCCGAAAATTTAATCCATATCTATATTAAGATGTGTATCATTAGTATGCGGCTTTATAATTTCTTCAACTACTTAGGGTTGGCAATCCATCTTGCTATTCGTGAGCCAGCTCGTGTTTGACTTGAAATGAGCTCGACGTTGATCACTCATTTAATCAACGAGCCGAACACGAGCTGGGTTCAACTCGCTCGTGTTTGGCTCGATATAGCTCGAATGTGAATATATACACACACACACACGCACGCATACACACGCGCGCGCGCACAAATTTTTGCTAAATGTAAAGAGACCTATATTTTGTGAATTTCAATTATTAAATTAAGATTCTAATTTTCTAATTTTCTTTCAACTTTTCGCCCAGTAGTAAGGCTGACAATCTAACTTATTGTTCGCGAGCTAGTTCGTGTTTGGCTCGTTCATAAACAAGCAGAACATGAGTTGGATTTTTCAGCTCGATATTTTAACGAGCCAACTCGTGTTTGACTTGTTTAATAAACGAGTGAACATGAGCTAGCCCTAGCTCGCTTGTGTTTGGCTCGTTGATAGCCCTACACAGTGCAATGCTAAGCTTGGAATTCGTCAAAAATAAGAGTATTTTTTTTTGGTATGATTTCTACAATTGCAACAGAAAACTTTTGAGCTCTAACATGATTACTAGAGAAAATTGAATCACATTAATGGAGTAGTTGTATTCAATTATCATCTCAAAATTTTTGGACTGGAGTAAAAGTGGAATGCAAGGTTTCATAGGGGTTAATTGAAGTAATGAGAAGTGCATGGGTGGTTGTAATTAGCATTCTTTTAGTGATCATCGCTTGTAGTGTTTGCACATTTTGTATAATTTCTTCTTTATTCCTAAACTTAAGCTCAGGCCCAATATAAGTTGCAAGCATGGATTTAAATTTTATAGCCCATTGCAATCATTATCTCTTGTAATAGCTGTTCTTTATGTCTGCTTGTTGAGTCATTATTTTATTTTACTGTTATAATTCTGCAGGTATTAAGGGACATAATTGAGGATCATATGGAGGAAATCAAGCAGGCAGGAGGAATTGGATGCTATGTGAAAGCTGCTACTGACACTGAACATAATCCGGTCGAACCCCATCCTCAGTATGGCACGACACACTTTTCTGGGTTACACAGCAACTTGTATGATCTGCAAGAAACAAATAGAAAGTCACCTAGTTACAGAAAGTTACTTAATGTAGATGCTTCTAGACATGGTACATCGGAAAGCTATCATATGAGAAACTCTAACCAAAAATCTAGGTATGAAAAACATGAATATGGAGATGACCTGGAGAGAAGTAGGCATGATAAAGGAAAGACATATGATTCAGAAAGTTCAGTAACCCACAGAAATCATTCTCACGTGTATGACCGAAAAACACAACAGAAGAAACAAAATGATGAACATAGTTATAGATACGAAAGAGATGATTCTGATTATTATTTGAGAAAGAAAGATCACAGTACTCGGTCTACTCTAACGTCAAGATCTTTAAAGAGAGGATATGATTATGTGTCAGAAGATGCAGGTAAAGAAAGATCAAGAACGTATGAGAGGCGAAGGTCTGAGTCTGTGACTCAAGATGCATTTGGTGACAGATATGATCCGATTGTTTCACATGAAGACTATGATGCAAGAAATGATCAATTAGATTATGATGGAGTGCAGCGACATGGGACTTCCACAAGGAGGCATTTACCAAATAGTCACAGGATATAAATCAGCTTTTCCATGAAGCAGGTACTTCAAATTATTTTCTTGTTTTATGATTGGTCATATCTTTTATGTATGTTTTGAAGCTTTTGCGTGATACATTTTTGCAGCATTAACTTATGCTGGCTTCTGCAATATTTCCACAGCTGTATCCTTTTCTGTATCCTCATGTCAAAATGACAAAATCCATATTTTGTCTATAGCTATCATCTTTGCCATTTTTTCCCCCATATTTTCTTTTTGTGATAACTACTGTGGTTGGAAATATGTCTTATATTAGATGTATAAACCATTTTTCTCATATTTCTGCTTTGTCTAGTTATTCTGACATCAAATTTGTTCTTAAGTGCCAAACAATTTGTGAACATCCGACCACCTTTTGGTGGTTGCCCTTGGTAGTCATTTAACACCAAGTGAAGTTCAAGCTCAAGTGCTTGTGACTTGACAGTTGATATTGTTGTTCCTTTTGCAGTAGTATGATTTAAAATTACATTTTTACAAGACATATTACCATTATATGTGTAGCTTTTACCTTCCTTTTCACTTTTCTGTAGGTCAAAGTAGGTAGAATGTTTTACAAATTAAATATGCTGATAGTTGATTATTGAATCCAATAGTCTAGATATGCACTAGAGAGAATGAATAGACATTAGGATAAATTCTGCTGTTTGGTAACTTATACTGGGGACAACTTGTATACAAGTGTGATGAAAATGCTCCAAGGCAAATTTGAATTTCTTTACCTTTTGGGGGGGAGGGAGATGCTCTATGAGAAAGTCATTGGGTTATCTAGGCTTGTCCTTCTGTAATAGACTGCTGTCAGCAGATTAGTATACAAGTTGTGTTTTGTTGGAAGATTTCCTAAACTTGGATCGTTATCATATTGGAGTGGGAATGAGCAGTTGATCACTCTGTAATCCAGTTAGGGATGGCAAAGCCCTACAAGGATCTACCCTAAATGAGGTGGAAATGGTTTTTTTTTTTAAGTTTTTTGAACAACTGGTTGCATATTGCATGCAGATTGCGCCTTTTTGGATTGCATGCAATGCTATATGCTTGGCAAAATTAAAGCAATCTTGCTACATCTTCGAATTTAATATAGTTATTCCAAGTAAATATAAATTGATGAAAAGCCATTAGTGGAAGTGGCTATAATTGAAGATTGTAAGTGGTTAATGACTAAGCTTTTCTGCATTTAGAGAAGATGTAGTTTGGTTATAGGAGTTCATCTTTGGTAATACTGTATACAATAAAAAATACCTGAACATTTTTAAGCTAATTAAACCAGTAGGATGTGGCCAAAAACTGGTTAAGTCGGTTTTTGTTCATAGGAGGCTAGATACTTAGTATTGTGATTCTTTTTTATAGCTGATGAGTTATGGGTAATCTTAAGAGTTGTCCTGCTGGTTTAATTACACAGTGATTTGGAGTTTTCTTTCGTAAGTGTTTTTTTTTTTTTTTTTTTTTTTTTTTGTTCCCTGAATGGAGTTTTCCTCCATTTGCTCTTGGTTATCATTGCCTTAATTATTGCTTCTTCTTCTTCTTCTTTTTCACTTGTGCAGTGATGGTTTAATTTTTGACCCAGAGCAGGATTAAGAGAGCAAAAGAGAGGTGCAACATCACATACTGAGTCACATGGTAGTTTGAATGATATCTTTAAAGGATAGCAAATGACTGATGGAATCAATTGCCCTGCATTTTGGGGAATTATACGTTGATTAGGGCAGAAGCAATGCAGGTTATATGAAGATAATTAGTAAGGCATTGATGGAAGATGAGTGATTAATTCCTCTTAACATTTGATTTACTTATGGGTTGACGAAGGAAAACAGCGAGTCCGGATAACTATACATATTGGGTACTGTTAAATAAGAATATCAATCAGTTCCTACGATTCATTAATTGCAGCAGGATAGAGGGAGAGTCCATGTGTTAGATGCAAAACTTGCCATGTATAGTATTTGTGGTTACAGACAAGTTCAAATACTTTTGAGTCGGAAGTTAGGTTCTTATTACAAACTTAAGCGGAGAAGTCCTGTGAGTTGACAAGAAGTATCTATAATTTGTAACACCTGTTTCGTTGTATTTCTAAGGCATTAGAATGGGCAATATCTTAGCCTTTTGCCATTTGCATGGCAGAAGGCTTTAAGAAGGAATTGAAGATAGAGAGCAGCTGTTTGCCAGGAGTCAAACCTCTAAAGAAAGAAGGTCGTGCAGAATTTGTAGTCAAAGCTATCTTATACAAGTGAGAGCCTCTGCTAGAGAAAATTTATTTAGGCCATTATTGGTACTTAAAGCTAGTTCTGATTATCACTGGAATTTGCCTAGATTCATTAATGCAAAACTGGCATTTTATTTCTATTGTGGGTATACTTATCAAACCAAGCTGGACTTTGACCCAGCTTGATGTGGAGTCACTGGGTCATTGGTTGGACTAGCTTGGGTTCAGTTATAAATAATAACTGAGATAGCAAATAGGTAGACTTAAGTCTAATATTGAGCATAATATTGTTTTTTATATATATAAATATAATAGAGATACTGATGCTATAGAAAAAATAGCCTTTAGTTGATTGGACTTTTATTGAGTTGGTTGTTTAATTGAGTTAGTTTGCTTTTATATGAGTCCATTAGGTGTCTATTGGATTGAATTAGGTCCTTTTTTTTGTCTAAATGCTCTTTATCTCTTTGGATATTTTGTGTTTGGTACATAAACCTCATAATAAGAAAAAAAAAGAATGTGCACTTTATCCTCCTGGATAGTACAGTAATTGCACTTAGAGAAGTTGATGGTGACAAAACTTAACATACACTGGACTAGTCATTTGGCAAATTTCTATGACATCAGCCATCCTAAGCGCAATTATTGTATCATTCAGGGAGATAAATGCATTATCTTTTTTAAATTTTGGGGCCATATGCAACATTCAATCCATTCCAGGGGTAATATGCAATTTAGCTCTTTTTTTTGAGCAATGCTAGCCATACACCCTGGATGGGTCATGTGACAACTGAAACACTCCCACCCATTCAGGGGGTTGCAGCCTTGCGGGGTGTGTGTAAGATATACACCCTTGATTGGCTGTACAAGTAGCATTTACCTTTTTCTTTTTAAGTTTAGTTAGGGACCAACTTCATTTTTAGGTGATTTTGTGGGGGAGTTAGGGACCAGCTTTTATATTTTTAAGGATTTTCAGGTGCTTTTCATCTGCTTTTTTTTTCTGTAGTATTGGTGACTCTATTCAGTAATTCAGGCGAATTAAGATCCTTCAGGTTTTGAAGTTCTTATTCTCTTGATAAGAGTTTCAATGAGATTAATGTGGTATCAAAATTTTCATGTTACGGTACTAGATTGGTTGCCAAAGGTCTTGTATGAGTAAAAACTATCTTTTCGGACCAAACTTGATGCTTTTATGTATATGCAAAGCAAGGATCCGGGTTACAGTCATTTTATGATGAACTATTTTTCTTGGTTATGATTCTTCTATCTCTAGTACTACTGTATGATTCTATCAATACTCCATCTCTTTCTTTTCAAATTTTCTTCTCTTTCTTCCATTACTTTGTGTTAACATATTACCTTCGATCCACAAAATTATGCCAGGCCCCCCTAAAGTTTGGCATGGTTACTCTTTGCCACTTGAACTTTAGTAAAATTAAAGAACAAAGACTTTTAATACATTTCAATCAGCCACCTAACTCCAAATTTGACTAATTTTTCTTAATTACTAACAGCTACATAATGGTCAAATAACCTCAAAATTCATCTTATCATTCAGCAAAACGGTAAACATGAACTTTTGAGGATCAAATAAGTGTTGTGAGTTATTATTACTTAAATAATTTAACAGAAATTGAAGCTAGGTGGTTGACTGAAATATAGTAAAAGTTTGTATAGTTCTATTTTTAACTTTTTAAAGTTCAGTGACTAAGTGTAATCAGGCCAAAGTTGAGGTTGGTCTAGCCTTTCCCCCCTCCATAGGTTTGTAAAATAATTAGACAAGTTAAAATCTTATTAATAGATATCACTATCCTGTTGATTTTATTTTGAGCTTTGGTTGAATGGTAAGCTTTTTCCTTTTTCTTTCCTTAGAGGTTCGGGGACTGATTTCTAGTAGTGTGATTCTTTTTTTGTTTTGCCTTCAAATCTTCCCCCATGATTCCAAGAATAAATGTGTGGAAGCCTTAACCGAATCTCTCGTCTATATATCTCTAGTAGTGTGATTCTTTTTCCTAAAGAGGTTCAGGGAAAGAGAGGTATAGTGGAGTCCTATATATCTTGACTATCGAAATCAGCGCGGGCCCTTGTAACATAGGTCCAAAAATGATGGAGGTGCAATAAATGTGTGGAAGTCTTGATCGAATGAGTAACCGATTCACCCAGATTCGTTTGGTTTGGACAATTTGCCTATCAAACAATTGGATTGTGTGCTTCTGATTTATTGTACCTTGTTGGGGTTATTTGCACCTGCCTTTTCTTTTTCTTCTTCTTCTTTTTTCTTTTTTTAATGGCCCACATATATTCTCCAGTCCATGGAACTAATAAATACTCTAATCCATAAGCAGTGGCTTTTTGTAGATGATGATTGTCTCATTGTTTTCTTTTTTGATAAATCCTGCACCTACATGGAACCAAATTTGCACCTAATCTACTAGTTTGATTCTCATCCTTGCTTTAATGTGTGTGGATTCATTTAGCAATTCATATGAAGTCCATGATGTATTAGTATGTAGTACTGAGGAACTTGTTTACAAAGTATTCCTAGGTGTAGTTTGGGATTGCAGTGTCCAAGCATGTCCGCTTTTCTATTTTGAAGGGCTCAAAAATGCTAAAGCGCTTTGAATCTTTCCTTCTCCAATGCTATAAAATGGTGGTGGGAACTACTACTGGAGAAGCACGCTTCTCTTCTCTGGCGGCAGTTTCCACTATTATTTTATAGCATTGGAGGAGAGCTTCAAAGCATTTTTCAGGTTTTTTCAACCTTCCAAAACATGAATGCGGATACTTTCGCAATGCAATCCCATACTACGCTTTAGCATAGTATAAATGCAGTTTTAGCCAACAGTTTAAGATCCATATTCTGTCCTATATTTGTTTTTAAGTCTCCTTGTGGTGGCGAGAAGCATTTTAATCATTTTTCTTCTTTCACAAGGGATTCACTATTCGTGCTGAAATAGGGATTTCAAATATTCATGAAATTTACAGGTTTTTTCAGATTTACTGCAATCTTTTGCTTGTTGACAATCAAATGTTCTAACTTCTGACATATAAGTTGGACATCATATATCAGAAAAGATCAGTTCTTATCTCTTTTTCATTGTATTATTCTTTTTCTTTTTTCTGCAGGCCCCTGAGCTGGAGTTTTGGAACGCTATAAGGGTTTAAGATGTCAGGATTTAGTAGAGTATTCAACATTGCTCTCTTCTTACAATAGTATAATCTGGCTAACTCTTTTATCTGTTGTTGTGTACTTGGATTAAAGATCACGCATGCCTTTTTTTTTATTTTGTGGCGCAGCATGTAACTAGATTGCTTTATTATATAAAAAGAAAACTTTGGGAACCATTATCTGTGAATATTCTTTCTCAAGTTATGCTTGGAAAGTATGTAACTTCAAAGAACATTCACTGTTATCTTTCACCCTCATGCAATTCAGCTCCATATGCTCACCGAGTATAATGTCTCTTCTCTCTCAGTACATTGTGCATCATATTGAAGTAGTTATTATCCTGAACAAAGTCATGTTCTCTGCATTCTAGGCGTAGTGTTCATGCATTGTGCTCGATTTTTGTTACGGTTTCACAATTTTTTACTTGTCCTTAACCTGAGGTCTAATAGAGGCCTGGGCTGTTGAATTTCCATGGTTCGAAAACAATTGAGCTGTTTTATGGTCTCTAGGGTTTGTTTATGTTACACGGTAAGTTTAGGTTCAAGTTATCCCAAATTTTAGATCATTCTGGTTTCAGGTTGTTCGTATCTATCCTCTTATCATACTTCTCTATTCAGCTGCTTCTGATTCGTCTTCGGATTGCTTCGCGTTATCGATCATTTCGCAATTGGGTTATTTTGCGCTCGGGCCCTTGTGTCGAGATTCAGGTATTCTAAGATTCTGATTCGTGCTTGGATTGCTTCATGTTTTCGATCATTTCGCATTTGGGTTATTTCGCACATGAATCTTCTTGTCGAGGTTCAGATCTTTTAAGATTCGAGTTGTTTTTCGTCTTCAGTTGTTCAGGTTTTAAAGAGTTGCAAATTTCGACTTTCGAATCGCTTCGGTTTGGGCCTCTTGGGCATTCGGTGTATTTGGATTTGGCTTTTCGATTCTTCCAGTAAACTTGGTTAATCGATGATTGTGTGCATGAGGAGGGAGTTTTAATTTTTTTAATTTCTTTCCTTTTCAATATGTAATTGTAATTTTGAAAACCGATTAGATATTAATGTGAATTGTGGTGTGCATATTTCGTAGGCCCTTTGGCTGATGTGATTATGAGTTGTCCTAAATGTGCATAGTATGTGCAGCATAAAAGTAGCCACTTTTGAATTTTGTTTCATTTTTTTTTTTAACAAAAAGGTTAGGCACTTGCACAAAAGTTAGCAGTGAAATTCTCTCTCTCTCTCTCTCTCTGTTATATTTATAGAGTCGACTTGTGTGTTTTTAGAAGTACGATGGTTTTCGTGCTATCAAGTTATTTCTGGTGCTGGAGTTTTTGAATCGGCAATTGCCTCCGTTAAATTTGATCTAAAGTATTCGAAGTTTTTAAAAAATAAATTTTACTATTTTTTGACATTATTTATATAGTGATCGAAAGAGTTTAAAATCAACGGCTGAAAATAAACAATTTATAAAAATGATGATATGATACTTAAATTTTAGATTAAAAGTATTGATCATCTTATATAATATAAAAAGTTTTCATCAAGACTCTTCATCATTAAACTTGTAAACGGCTTGGCACCATTATTAAAATTATTAATTTTGAGTTTCTTCTATCACTAAATAAATAATATTAAAAAATAACACAAGTTATTTTCTGGATATTTCAAATATTTTAGATCAAGTTTAACGGAACCGATCGTTGATTTGAAAGTCCCGATATTGAAAATAATTTGATAATACGGAGATCACCGTGCTTCTAACAGCATATAAGCCTATTCCTACATATATATATATATATAGAGAGAGAGAGAGAGAGAGAGAGAGAGAGAGTAGGGCTATGATACTCTTATGAGTATAGAGCTTTTCGTACTTACAAGTTATTTTTAATAATGAAGCTTCCGAATCGACGATTTACACTGTTAAATATGATCTAAAAATTTGAAACTTTTAGAAAATAAATTTCATACTTTTTCGAAATTATAATAAAACCCTTCAAGCGGGCATAAAATGAACGGTTAAAATTGAACGACATCCAAAAAATGAATGATCGGATACTACAATTTAAGATCGGAGTTATTGATCTTTATTTAGATAATGAATAGGATTTTCTATCAACAATTCAATCGATTTCGATTCTTTTACACCGTTAAACTAGCAAGTATCCCATACCGGCCGTTTAAAATTATTAAAATGAGATCTTTTGATTGTAAGGTAAATGATATCAAAAAATTATGATCTTTCTAAAAATTTTGAGATCTTTCTAAAAATTTTAAATGCTCTAAATAATATTTAACGGTATGGATTGTTGATTCGAAAACTCTACCATCGAAAACGATTTATGAGTACGAAGGTGATATTATCCATAAACGTATAGTAGCTACTATACTATTGATAGTACCAAGCCCTTGGAACTATTGAGTTTTCTAGGGGTCCACTCAACCCTAGGGGATCACTATCAATTTAATCGGGAACCACTATCATCCAAACCGCATATCCTTTCATCCAACAGTCGAAAACTCAATAGTACCAAGGGCTTGATACTATTGATAGTATAGTAGCATAATTCTGAGTCTGGCTAGCTACTATACTATCGATAGTACCAAGCCCTTGGTACTATTGAGTTTTCTACCGTTAGATCTATCCTTTGATCATTTTCACCCGTTAGATTATACTATTAAACCAACCACCCACTCAACCCTAGGGTACCACTATCAATTTAACCGGAGACCACTACCATCCTAACCGCACGTCCTTTCATCCAACGGCCGAAAACTCAATAGTACCAAGGGCTTGATACTATTGATAGTATAGTAGCATAATTTTATATATATATATATATATATATATAAACAAAACCTTACAAGTTACAACAAACATAAAACCAACGAATTTAAAAAACTAAAGCAAGGGAAACCACTATAAAAAAAAGAGGAAAAAAAACACACTATGTTACTTTCCTAAAAACTCATTAAATAATTCAAACTATACCAAAAGAAGATTAAATATATTGATACAAAAACAAGTAATTTAGAAAGTATAATTAAAACAACTTCTTTAAAAAGTTTAATCAAGAGTACAGTGGCGGGATTTATCTTGCATAGTAGTTGATAAATTTCATATTGTTGCCTCTTTTACTTTTTAAAATAAAATTGTTGATATATAATGTTATCATTATTGATTATCTTATAATATAATCTGGTCACATGCCAAAGGGCATTTTATGAAAAAAAAAGTTCAAAAGAATTCAAGGAAATTTTTTTCCAGTAATTATTATTTTTTATTAATTTGTAAACAAACTCAATAATGTATAGAATTTATAGAATTTATGTTTAAGAAGAATAATTAAAAAGCTTCAATAATACCAAACAAGGCCTTAATTAACTGCGCATCAAATTTTCCTGATTTTGTCGAATATCGTAACATAGTTTTACGAACTAAACTATTGTTTTCACATTATTTTCTCATGCATAAAACACCATTAACATAGTTTCAAATTACAACAATGTATGATTTACCAATACTACTATCTATAATTAAGTTATTATAAACATTTTTTGCTCGCACAATAATGTTTCAAGTTAAATGCGAATAACATATGCCTCTAACAAAGAAAACACCATTAAGAGATCACCAAATTTACAATAATATATACTTCTTCCATTCTCTAATATGTCTAAATTAGCTTAAACATTTTGTAAGAGTGCAATGTTCTAAATTAAACATAATTAACATATGAAAATCGCTACCTGTACACCTATTATAGATTATACATCTTACACCCCGTCATTCAAGAGTTTAAAATTTAAAGGTTGATGAGATAAGTTAGTAGATCTATATATTTTGAGAGGCTAGAATGTAAGATGTAAACCTACATAATAGTTGTATAGATAGCGTTGCTTTTAACATGCCCATTATCCAACTAAACATCACTAATGTCCAGGTCCAAGCCGCCCTCCGTAACATCCTGAAGAATCGAAAGCCACGGATCATCTCCATAAGCAAACTTCTCTACATCACCGAAGTCGTCATCGTCCACTACCTTCTGAAAATTCTCCACCATATTGTTATTATTATTACTAATATTGTCGTAATAATATTGTTGTTCAACTTCACATGTTGAGGATTCATGAGCGCCGAACTCTCCTTTATTTGCAACTGAATCATAATTTGGCGCGTGATCTTGAAAAGTTTGGCCACCATAATGAAATGTATCATTAGTAGATCCATAAGCTAGGGATTGAGTACTTAGTTCTCCAATTGTTGAAACAAGAATTGGTGGTTGGCTCATCGCAAATTGTTGAAGTGCTTGTGTTGGGTTTGATGTTGCATATCCATTTAGTTGTACATTCTCTAAATAAGATCTCTCATAACACACATTTGCATAAGGATAAATGTTGAAACTTAAGGGAATTTGAGCATAAACGGGGGTAATTTGGGTTACTACTCCTTGCAGATATTGTTGGTTGTAGTTGGATAAGTAAGTTTGGTGCATTCCATGTTGTCCAAATTGATTAGGGATTTGATTGATGAAGTTGCTTCCTTGAATGTTTTGTGCACAATATATTGGAGTGAATGTATTGTTTGATCCCTTCTTTTTTCGATGTTTCTGCATATGAAAAGATAAGATGTTAGCATGAAATATTAGGTCAGAAGAAAAAATAACACTTAGAAAGAATTTGCGAAGTTGTTTCAAATTTTCTTTCAGAATATATATGAAGGTAGAATTGCCTATACAAAATTTTAACTCAATAACTATATTTTGAACAACAAATATATTTTAAAAAAGATAAAGGTTTCGTCAAGTGATAGAAAATGACAAAAATCCAACTATCAATCACTTGAAAACAAAATTCTAAATCTCTTTTTGTAATGAACTAAGAATAGACAAACTAAATTTGACAAAACACGTAAACGACAAGTGTTTACCGTTTTCTTGACTTAACTAACTGTTATAGCATTCGACAAAAAAAGAAGAAAAAAAGAAAATCTGTGATGCGCGATAAATGACAAATCTGCACTTTACATAGATTGCTTTCATTCTCTTTTTGAACCTCCTCTTTTCATGTGTCAAAAAATTAAAACTACTATAGATATACACTTACATGGAAAATGTCATGTTAAGTAGGATTTACATTTTGCTCTCAACTATTATGCTAATTTAGGAATCATCAAATTGAATAATTAATTATTTTGCATTTACCCAATCTCTAGAGATTTGTTTTCTAAGTTTTTTTATTTTTTTTTTTATACACTATCTATTTTTCATCTTATATTGACCTATATCCAAGTAAAAATTTATTAGCATAACTGATAAATCTTGGATTCATAGCACTCAACAGGTTGCATGCAGTTACTTCTCTCTACTGTGAATATACGAGTGAGTTAAAAGCACAAAGAACATATTTATAAGTGTATATATCTACTTAGCAGAAGAGTAAATGCACTTCAAAAACTATATATTAATGCTTTCCAGTGGAAAAAATTTTACTATATATAGCGACAACATTTGTCACACACATACATAATACAAATAAACTAAATACAAATAAACAAAGCATAGTAAAAGTTGAAGTGGAAGTTAGATAATCAATATATACCTGTAAATGGCTTGCAATTTGTTNTATGTATGTATGTATGTATATATATATATATATATGTATGTATGTATGTATATATATGTTTCTATAATTCTAAACAAAGTCCAAACTCAATTATAATCTTACCGTCGCCTAGGATTTCAAGTGCATCAAGAAACTTTTGCTGGAGAAAGGAACACCAACTGATCGGCTTCTTCCTTAGTTTGCTCAAATTATCGTCCTCACTCTCCATCTTCTCTTCTCCCTCTGTGGTGTCCTTACTGCACTCCGCGCATCCCTTATTCGCTTCTTGCTTCGGAGTGTCGCCCTCTTTCTCTTTAGCATCAACCCTATTCTCTTCTTCCTCATTCAACGTCGCTCGATCGGTACGATGAAATTCTCTATCCCCAGCGCTCTCGACACTTTCTCTTTTAGAATGCTTCTTGAAGTTCAACACATGTTGCCATAAGTTTTCGACGGTGTTAATATCGAGCGGTTTCTTCGCAAAGAAGCATGCTCCGAGTTCGATACTTCTCTTCATTACTTCCAATCGTACATCGGCCGATATCACTGAATTTTTAAGAGCTATTTTATGTAAGAAAAGTTAACTAAATACGAAGGAATTAAGCAAAATATAATCAATCAATATATAGTCATTACTAATAAAGTAAAGATCAAATTCTTTTTTGATCATGCTAATGAGCTCAAACCCTCCCATTTCTTGCATGTGCACTTCCACTAATAGAAGATTAAACTCCGCTCCGCGCTCTCGAAGAATTTTCAATGCACACAATGGACTTGCACAAGTAGTCACTGAAAAAAAAAAAGAAAGAAAGAAAACCCAAAATTATTCAAATGATGTCGTATGCATGACAACATTAGAAAGTTAAAATAAAAAGCAATTAAATTAACTAACCTCGATAATTGCATGAGGAGAACATCATTCTCGCCTCCTTAAGAAATGCTTGGTCATTATCAATGACCATAAGCTTTATATTATCGGAAACAAAGTGTTCCATAATGTCACCCATATATAGAAATGTGAATGTTAGGAAAAGAATCAAAGGGTTTAAAACAAGAAGTTGAAGAACAGTGTGCCACAATGTGTAAGTTTTTATATTAGAGAGAGAGAGAGAGAGAGAGAGAGAGGCCATTTGGCAAAATGTGCATCTTTTTCACCTTCGCATTTAATTCCCGAAAACAAATTAGATAGTACTAAAATTTGAACTTGTTACAACTGCATTGTAGAAAATATCAATAGATAAAGAGAGTTTCAACTCAAGTTGAACAAATTTTTTTAGTTTTTGTCCTTCGAGAGTTTGTTAACATTAGTTTTCTTAAATTTATATATTCACAGACAAAAATTTACCAAAATTCATCAAAATAAATTGGCTATTTTAGTTTGTAACTGTCAAATCTAATAAATAAAAAGTTATTATTATTTATTGCATTTTTTTTGTGCATCTGCATTCTAAGTATAGTAATTTAAGTTACTTATAATTTATAATAACATTTCTTTTCTAAGAAACAACGCAAACACAATAATTGATAAAAATAACAAAATATTTATTCTTCTTTATTTGAAAAATTAACATATATAGCGCTGAAAATTTAATAGCTAAAAAAAGAAATTTGATATTACCGCCATTGGACTTAGATGCAATATAAAAATAATGTCTAATATAAAAACATTTAATCTTAAGAAGCGAATATTTAAAAAAATGTAAACTTTGATGTTATAGCAAATTGATTGCGAAGTGCTTCCAATAGAAGATATAGTGACCATATTAGGACTACTAAATCTGTATAGAATTAAACTAATTTAATTGCGAAATACGGTGTGGACAGGTGCGAATTCAAGTAGGTTAAATATAATAATTCAAGCTTATGAAATTTGGTATTGACAGTGAAATTATGCACATAGTTTTGAATAAATGAACTTTTAGTAGAAAAATCATACTATTTCAACTAGTGTAAAATATATGGATAGTCCTATTATATTCTAACATTGTGTGTTAGTTCTTGTATTTTTCAAATGAATATATACTTTTAGTTCCTGAACTTTAAAAAACAACATAATTTTTCTTATATAATATGACTATTTGAACCTTATATCGTAAATGGTTTACTTAATTTAGTTTATTTCAAACATGGTAAAATATATATTTATTTGAATGGTTGAGGACTGAAAACTTACATCGATCTATTTACCCTAAGTTGTTCAATTTTGTTTTTACCATAATATAAACATTACTTGTTTTTAACTATATATAAGCTATGAGCCAATATTCTTCTTGAACTTTATACAAAGAAGTAGCTTGCTACGAATCTAGGAGGACAAAACCATTTGGTCCATCTTTAGATTAAATATATAGGATTCAAGGGCAGTGGATAAGAATAATAATACTACTTGCAATATGAAATAAAGTTTATATTGTATATTTGTCATTTTATCACATTTTTCATCATATATTTTTGACTAAATTATAGAAAACTCTCATGTCAATACCTGATTTTTCACTTTCCGCCATTATCATTTAAAACCTACACTTTGTCCCCCTGTAAAATAAAAAATATTCACAGGGGGTACGGTGTGAACTATGATGATAAAATGACTATTTTGTCCCTCACCATATTCACAAGAGAGAAGACTGAGGGCATTTTTGGCATAAAAAATATATAATAATATTTTATAAACGGAACCCTAACGAATTACTAATAGCAGGGGGCGAAGTGAACATTTTTCATTTACAAGGGGGCAAACCGTAGGTTTTTAAATGATAGGGGAGGAAAGTGAAAAATTGGATTTAGCCAGGGGGATTGTAATTTAGCCTAATTTTACTTATACAAGTAAAAAACAAACACCAAAAGTAATAGTCTTCAATAATGGCAAAAGATTTCTCTTGGCACTTGTCAATGAAGCAAACATTTGAGATAAGTGAGTATTGAAGAAAGGGAATCTAACATAAACCATAAGAGAAGAATCCAAAAGATAAGAAATCTTGTTACACCTTAGAGGTTGGTTTTTTACATATTTAATGTGTCTTATATAGAATTTGTCGATTTGCTAGTCAATTATACCAGGTGCTACTGAGGACTAGTGTTAGTAGTTGGTTACAAAAAACAACAAACAAATTTTGACAAAAAATTAATGGGTAATATTGATTGTTACGTACATTTATTATGTATACAAAATGAGGCACCTATGAGATTTGGGTAGTAAAGAAAAAGAATAGTGCAATTAATTATGCTCAGTATTTTAATATGCTTATCTTTTAGCTTATTTAAGTATGCATAGAAAATATCAACTAAGAAGAAGTGAGAGAAAAAAAAAACATGATAGTTTCATTATTTAAATATTACCATGTTGGAAAAAAACTAATTATAAAAACATACAAAGTTTATAGAATACAGAACATTATTGTGATATAGATAACTAGATATAAAGTTTTGATTTTATTATCACATCTTAATTAGAACATAGCAAATAGATATCTAAATTCTGAAGATGATTAATGATTCACAAAACTCATGAAATCGAAGTAAGAAAATTTTCGAACTAAGATTCATGTACAATGAGAATATTTTCGTTTAACTTGCATTTTATGGTTCCTTAAAATATGTTATAAGTGCTTTGTTTTTTAGTTTAAGATATATGAAAATGATTCAATTATATTTATTGATATTATTATCATAAAACCCATAAGAAATTTAACGGATATTGATTATACGAATGGTAGAAGCAATGGTACGAAGTCATCGTAAATATAGTAGTAGCGACAATGTTATTATGGTAAAGGCTAAGATAGTCTAAAAAGGTCGTAGTACGTAGTAGTGATTATGTCAAAAATGGTGTTATAGCTTTAGTGGTGTTGGTGGACTAGCGTTAATGGAGAAGGTGATGAAATAGCAACTGTAACGGTGATATCAGAAGTAGCGGTAATGTCGTTGGTAGCAATAGCATCTACCATGGTGGATATGGAAGCAAACTTGGTTACATCAAAATTGGGTGGTGAAAGAGAGGTTGGTTGGACAACCCTATCTGTGTACTATGTGGGTCGGGCGAGGAATCAGTGGACCATCTGTTCACCCGGTGCGTATTTTGTAAGTTCATCATAGTGTTAGGGGTGGACGATATTCAGGCCCATGATTTGGGGGACGATGTGAATCTCGTATGGGATAGGTGGATGGGCAAAAGGGACCACCTAAAGAAGCGAACCAGACTTACTGACCTAATAGGCTGCTGGTGGATTGTGTGGAAGGTTAGAAACGGCACCGTTTTTCGGAATATCGCTCCTAACCCCAAGTTAGCGGTGCACAGACTCAAGCTTCTAGTGAAGGAGTGGGGTTCCCTCCTTGTTTCATAACCTTTTTTTTTTTTTTTTTTCCCCTCTCGGGGCCTGGTCGCCCCACCTTTAATTGTAGCCTAATTCATCAGTCCATCGAATGAGGCGGATAGCGTGCTACCTCTTTCTCAAAAAAAAAAATTGGGCGGTGATAATGACAATAGTAGTATGACGATGGATATAGAGTTGGTGACAGTAGCCAAGGTGGCAACAATGGCACTAGCTATGGTAGCAACAATATAGCGGATATAATCATGACAATGTGAAGTTTTTTTTTGCGGTGGTAATAACTACAGTGATACCATACCATATTGGTGGAAGCAGTAGTCATGGTTATGGCAATGGTGATGGTAACAAGGACCTGTATGTATTTTTTTTATTCGTAATAATAATATTGTCATCTTTATTTGAGAAATACCCCTAGATTGTCATGAAAATGCAAGCTTACAATGAGGAAAAATTGATTCTGGATATCTACAATTTGAGATAATAAGAGATTGTTAGGGAGTTCTTTTTTTCCTGATAAATTAGATTCATGTGTTAAGTCAAATTAAAAAATTTAATATTTTTAACTAATTATTTAAAATTAATCTTGAGCAATCTCATGGATCAAAGAGCCCCTTTGTAGGAGCCCCTTTATTTTACTATCTAAGATTATAACATTCATGACAATTTTTACAAAATAGTCATGTGTTTTAAATAATAGTAATTTTTGCCAGGTTTAAACTATTATGTTTTATTTATAATGCTAGCTATATTTGTATATCTAATAATATGAAACATAAACTTTTATTTTCTTTTATCAAAAACACTAACTTATTTAGCCTATTCATATATTGAATATTGCATCATGTTTTGTTTCTTTTAAGATAAAAGCAAAGTAACTTCTTATGTAATCACTAAATTAAGTAATAAGAAAAATACACGTCGTGAAATAACATTCCTATATAACCACTTTTTATGTAATTCAAATAAGTAAGAAAACAGACAAGTTACTATTTTATAGATAAAATATTTTCAATCACATAAAAAAAAAAAGAGTTTGTCCAATCAAGTTCAGGTTTATCTCTATTTCGTTCTCTTACTCGCATTAGCCTTGAATCAGAACTTACATTGGGCATTGATTAAATGGCTAATATATTTATTGGGTCAAGCTCAAAGGACCTTGAGTAGAGATGCAAATGGATCCGGGTTGGTGGAGCTCCCGTCTTGATTCGCCCCGAATGGGGGCAGTAAGTGGGAATGAAAAATATAGAAAAATATGAACTTCTCCGAATTCGCCCTGATCCACCAAGTAAATGGAGCGGGAGGCGGGAGACCTTTTTCTTCCTTCAATCTGTCTCAATTCGTCAAAAATCTGCCAAAAATTTGCTCCTGCCCTGATCCACCCCGAATGGGGCGGTAAGTGGGAGCACAAAATAAAATAAAAAATAACTCGTCTCGAATCCGCCCCGTCTGGACAAGAAATGAAGCGGGAGGTGGGGGAACCCTCCTGTTTCTGGATCCACCCCGTTTGCATCCCTACCTATGAGCCTGCAAGTACATTTACATTCCTAGTTGTGCTATAATAAATTTCGTTTTAGTTTGAAATATATTCTTGATGTAATATTTTACTAACTTAATTATGCTTATTAATTTCTCATTATGGATCTCTTGTGTGCTCCAAATTTCAATCTCCACCAAACTTTTTTCTTGATGATTGCCTACTTTAAATTATGCATTCCTTAGAACTAATGACCTATCTCTATTTTCTACCATATTTTAGTTTGTTTGAAAGTACTGTTGTTATGTTATTTTTTGATAATAGTAGCCGAATGCATGTTCTCTACGTTTTTAACTCAGTGTCTGGTTAATTCACTTGCAAAATGGGAAAAAAAAAAGAAAAGAAAAAAATGTCCTTTTATGCCAATTCCCTGACATCAGGTAATCTCTATATACGGAGAAATTCTAGTTACAGAATCAAAACTAGCCTGAAGAAGAGAGAGGAAGAGGAAGATGAAGAGGAAGCAGAAGAGAAAGAGTATTTTTATTGCTAGTGTTTTGATGGAGAGAAGAAAGTATATTATAAGAGGGGTAAAAATGTTAATTTACCTTACTGATTAATTAGAATTAATTATTTTATCTACGGTTAACTAAATTTTTCTAGTGAATCCTAAGGACATGGGTATATTTAAAAATATTAAGATTTTTACAGGATAACATAAGAAAGTTGAACTTTGTAGGAATATATTTATAATTCGTTATTTATAGAGAGTTTGTATGCAATTAACCCTATTTTTTAATTAAAAAACCCACTCCTTGGTAAATCCTATAACTCTTGAGTTAAGGGTCGTAGAGATTATAGCTCCTTTTGACTATACACATGGCATTTTTCTTATCTAAAAGGCTAGCTTACACTTTTGATCCTCAAACCGCGAGGATCGTGACACTTTGATCCTCAAAATTTATTTTATTGGTATTTTTGGCTCAAGCTTTATAAATTTTTATAATTATGCCCCATAACCTAATATATTTGACTAAATATTGATACTCCGCTTGTGCGGCAAGAATATATATAACAGGGTTATGATCAGCTGTGCAATAGTTAAATTGTCACATAAATAACACATCAGCAGTATATCAACATCTAGTCAACTAAATTAGACTGTATTAAAGGAGAAATTGTAACAAGCTAAAGAATGTAAATGTGAAAATATCGTAATATAGAGTTTACATTCTCTTGCATCTTTGATATACCTTTTGCAAATGTTTGATGCTAATATTTTCTGTTTGGATATGTATGCATAGACTTTGTTACGCCTTGGACTGATAGGAAAAATTCTGTCCGTTCGACGGGTCTGTTTCGGGTCCGAGCTGTCCAAATTGGCGATGTCGGGTCGTGACAGTATTACTCAATTGCAACAATTTCAAAAGTTCTAACAAAAAATTATAATAAATTATAATTTGAGTACCAAAGTGTCACACGCTTTATAGTTTGAGAAAGCAAAAGTGCAATTTAGCAAATCTAGTAAGCAAAAATGAGTGGGGACCATCCAACAATTTTTTTTTTTTTTTTTTGTATTTGCATGATTCAATTTTTTATTATTTAATTATAGTTGGTCTTATGGGTCTAAATCCATTTCTCTATATTGGCCCATTTGAAGGATATTCCTTGGGCCTTTTGGATATGGTTGTTCATGTTCACCACCAAAATCTCTTCAAGATCTAAAGCTACTTTCTCAACCTATCATTATGTTTCTCTTTAATTGGATTCTAAAATGACTTTAAAAAGAAATGGATATCCTTCAATGTGTCAACTCCAATTTATTCCCTTTTTGTTTCCAATCTATCTATTACTATATACAACAGTCCGTGGAGCATTGTTCTTTACTTGACACGTGTCCGACTCAATGACTCGATACACCCGGTGCACCGTAGACCATCCTAGTGCACTGTAATCCTTAAAAAATTTATTACTATATACTAAAGTCCGTGGAGCATTGTTCTTTACTTGACACGTGTCCGACTCAATGACTTGATACACCCGGTGCACCGTAGACCATCCCAGTGCACTGTAATCTTCAAAAAATATTATTTTATTTTAATATATAAATTTAAATTTTATATTTGTTAATATAAAGATATTTAAAGTATCATAAAATAAATTTAATTAATTAGATATTAGTTTAGATTTTTTTTTTTGGTACTTTTATCATACAAGTTTATCGGTATTTTCAACAATGAGGAGTCATGAGGCCCTCCCCCTTTATGACACATATCTAGCCCATATACTCGGTGCACCCATTGCATCATAAAATCCTTAAACAAATTTATACATACATCTAAATTTTATTTTTTTAATATACAGACATAAAAATGCCATGAAATAAATTTAATTAATTATATTTTATTCTAAAATATTATTTTTCACATTTCTAGCATACAAATTTATCAGTATTTATAAAATATACACATACATTGGGTGCAAGCAATAATTTTCAATAGTAAGAGCTATTGTTTGTTGACATATGTCCAGTTATTGGTGCAATGGGGGTATCATGGATCCAATAAGAAAAATATAATTTTATTTTAACAACTATATCTAAAATTTATAAATATTCACGTATAGATATTTTAAATATTATAAACTAAATTAAATTAACTAAAATTTAATTTTAACATCTCTATTGTACAAATCTATTGGTGTGTATGAGATATATACACACTTGGCCAGTGCGGACAATGAGTTCGACTAAATACCACTTTGAGTTAAACCCTCAACTATGTTAATTTGATTAATATTTAATCGACCTTTAATTATTTTTATTTGAGTTATTCATTGCCTGTTAATTATTAATTCAATTAAAACACTCTTCCAATTCTTGACATTGCTTGCATTGGTGTCAACAAAAATAACCTAAATAGAATCAGAAAAGAAAAAAAAAAAATAACACAAAAAGATGATATGTACTAGCACAAATAATAAGTATATTATTAAATTACTTTTTCTGTTTCAGAAAATTTCACTTTTTTGAAATCAAATGTTGATACAAATGTATGTTTAACACATATATTAAAAACTTGATAGCAAAAAGAGCGTTTTACTATTAAAATATTCCAACCTAATTATATATATATATATATATATATATATATATATATATATTCTAAGAATATAATTAAAAATATATTCATCTTATCCGTAGCAAAGCGCCGGTACATTGCTAGTAATAATTAAAGTCCATATTGAACCAAGTACCATATTTTGGGTCTCTCTATGTGGGCCTTTTTTAGATCCTATTTATGTTATCTAATTAAGTTACCCATTTAGCCTATCATAATGCATTGTCTCCTCCTTTTATTAGGTTTTAGGAGATTGATGAGAAAAAAGTACCCTTAGCATTTAAATATATAATTAATAATAATGTTCAAAGATCCCTTACTTACCCTTGAAGCTTTTTTTTTTTTTTTCTCTCTTTTCAATTTTCCTGTAAAATGAAAGGAAAGGAGATGTGATTGTATGATTTATTTATTTAGTTCTCTATTCCTAATGCTTTTGAATGCAGTTTGTGAAATAATGATTAATAATTAAAGGTAGATTTCCAATCAATCCCTTTTCGAGCTCAAAGCATATATATGATTAAATTAGGGCTCCTATTTAACATTTTTTTTATGATTATTATGCAATTTACAATTATAATTAGGCCAATCGAACTGCTGTATATTATTAATTGGTCTATTTAATATTTTATCATTTTTCATATTAATATATTTTTTTGTGTGGGTTGTGGGCTTTTATTTGCTTTTTCTCTCCATGCGGTACAAAGTTGCATGATGACCATATAAATAAAGGATGTATTATCTTTTGAAAAGTAAAAAAATAGATGGAGAGATCGATTAATATACTCTATATTAGAGGTTGATGTGACGTTTAGCAAATAGGAAAAGTTTTTTCATATAGAGAGAGAGAGAGAGAGTCTTTGGTTTTTTTTTTTAAGAGAGAGATAGCTAGTTAGCATACTATCTACTTCGTTTATTTTATTTAGAAATAAATTTAGCTGTAAATATGAGGATTTGAACTTGGAACCTCGGGTATCAACCAAAAAGCCTTTGCCACTTGCGCTAGGGACGGTCGGTGAGTCTGATTATTATATTATTGATAGTATCAAATATTGGTGCTATCAAGTTTTTCTGAGACACCCTAATAATTCCATATCGGATGGGAATAGAATTGTGATTGAGAATATAAGAGACAATCCGCCTACTAGCAATAATAACTCGTTGGACCCAAAGTGGCAGCCCAAAATGCTTAAGCTCATTTATTATTATCAGTGTCGATGGTCTTTTATATATATCCAATCACGTACTATCCCATGTTCATCTGATATGAGACTATTGGGATGTCACAAACTCTCCTCATTTAGGTTTTGACGTTCTCGTCAGTTCAATCACATGCACAATCCAAGATTTTCATCTAATGTGAGACTATTGGAGTGTCATGTCAGTTCAATCGCACGCACAATACAAGATCATCAGGCGGTGTGAGATTTATCTTGCTAGCCTTGGTATTAGAGCCAGTCACCAACCGAAAGTGTGAGATGAATCTTGGCTGAGTCATGGTCGAAATTACAGACTAAGCTAGAATTGAAATGACAAGGTGACCAACTGAGTCAGGGTTGGAATGACAAGACTAGCGAGACAAGTCTCATATTGTGTGGTGATATTGTGTTGTGTGTGCGATTGGGCTGACGAGAACATCAGATTCTAAACAAGGATAGTTTGTGACATTCCAAACATCAAATAAAAATGTAATTGCGATTGAGTATATCAGAGACCATCGACCCTAATGATAATAATCGGGCTTAAGCATTTTGGGCCGATGGTTTGGATCCAACAAGTTATTATTACTAGTTGACCGAGTCGTTAAATTTCAGTCGTTAGATATACCCCTTTGACCATTTCCATCCATTAGATCATATTATTCAACCAACCATCAACTCAATCCTAAAAAACTATTATCATCTTAATCAAGCACCACTATCATCCTGGCTGCACATCCTTTCATCCAAGTGTCAAAAATCTAATAGCACCAGGCCCTTACTACTATTAACAGTATAGTAGCCTAATTCTAAATATATATATATATATATATATATAGAGCTAGGCTACTATACTATCGGTAGCACGGAGCGCTCCGTGCTACCAAGTTGTTTTCGATGATGTGGCTTCCAAATCGACGATCGGCTCCGTTAGAGTTGATCTACACTATTGAAAGTATTTAGAAACTAAATTTCATAATTTTTCGATATCATTTACCTATCAAACAAGTAGTCTAAAATTGAACGGCTGAAAATAAAAATCTTATAAAAAATGATGATAAAAAATTTAAATTCAAGATCAGATATACTGATCTTATTCTAAATAATGAAAAGAATTTTCTATAAAATTTTCATCGCATTTGGATTGTTTTACACCGTAGAGAGAGAGAGAGAGAGCAAGCTTGTTGGGCTACTATCGATAGTAAACGGCTCGGTTTACTATTGATTTATTTTCAATAATAGAACTTCCAAATCGACGATCGGCATCGTTGAACATCGTTTATACTACTTAAACTATTTAGAAATCAAAATTTTATTTTTTTGACATCACTGACTTAATAATTAAATGATCACAAAATTTATAATTTTAATAGTCGATATGGTGTATTTGCTCGTTTAACAGTATAAAAGAGTTCAATTTAGCTAAACTTTTGTTAAAAAATTTTTAAACTATTTAAAACAAGATCTAGACTGTAGATTTTAAATACAAAAATTATATCATTACTTTTTGAAAGATATTATTTTCAATTATTCATTTTTTTCACTTGATAGACAAGAGAACAAAATCGAAAAAGTGTAAAATTTATTTTTCAGATAGTTAAATGGTTTAACCATGTTCAATGGTACGATCGTCGATTTGGAAGTTCTATCATCGAAAACAAATCGTTAGTAAATCAAACCGTTTACCACTAATAGTATTCTAGTAAAGCTCTATATATGTGTAGAGAGAGAGAGAGAGAGAGTTAAGTTAAAATACTATTGCCAATAAACGGGTTCTGTTACTATCGATTTGGTTTCAACGATGAAGCCTCCAAATCGACGATTGACATTGTTGAACGTAATTAACACCACTTGAAATATCTAAAATTTAAATTTTCAAATCTTTTAGGGTTGCAAAATTTATAATTTTAATGGTTGATAAGAGAGGTTTGCTCGTTTAATGATGTAAACAAATTTAAATCAATTGAATTTTGATTAGAAATTTTTTAAAACTATCTAAAACAAGATTTGTACTCATGATCTTGACACCTCTTCTTGTTTCCTGTGAGTGCATATGCAATTTCTATACATTTCCAAAGGAGAGGGCTTTACTTTATCACATAATAAATCAACACCCTCTCCAAAAATGCTTGCATATATAGTGTAATTGTTACAACAAACGTACAAACGAAAACGAAATGACGAACACAAAATTATCAAACCACAAGCAGAAATAAAAGAGCACACAGATTTACGTGAAAAATCTTTTACAGGAAAAAAACCACGAGCGAGGGAGGAGAGAACCTCACTATCAAAACGAAAGGGCATACAATGTTCTTCAGATTTCAACCAATCACGATCACACGCCTCTAGGGCAAAAACGAAGAGAAAAATTCATAACGGGTTTCGGATCCGATCCGTACTGCGGGGAGCTCCGCCCCCCGCACTCCCTGGCGAATGTCAGTGGTGGGCTACGGGCTCGGGCAGGCCCGAGCCCTCCGCTACCCACCACATACATTTATTTTTCCTTCACAATTTAATTTTCCAATTTGGTCACACCGCGAAGTTGTTGGCGAGTCGTAAACCCGAACCTGAATCGATAATAGATCTCGAGTCATATCTAACAGTAATAAACTCACCTAGGGTGAATTACTTGGTTGCTATGTTAATTATATACAGTACATTTTGTGGCTTTTACAGTAATGCACATAGTTTTTGTGGTTAATTTATTTTGTACCTTCTTAAAAGGGTTTGATTTGATATATAGATGGTCCTCTAAATTGAAAAATATTCTGTTCTTATAAATTTAGAGGTAAAATGACCTGACCCGCTTAACAATAATAATTTGTTAGGTCCAAATTAAATAATCGACTCCAAAATAAGTAAGCCGAATTATTATTACTAAGACATATGGCCTTTTTTATTCCCAATTAGAATTCGTTTTTCCTTCAATATGAGACTATTATTAATTACTAAGGCGTATTGCTTTTTATATTTTCAATCAGAATATTCTTTTCACTCAATGTGAGACTTATTATTAAGGTGTATGGCCTTTTATATATATTCTCAATCAGAATCTTTTTTTATCCAATGTGAGGTTACTAGGGTGTTAAAAAATTCTCTCATTAATTTAGACCTTGAAGGCTCAAATCCCAATCACAAGTGTAGATTAGAATTGTCAAGCAATATGATATTTTAAAAGTGGCTCCTACGGATTCAAGAGATGATTTCTATCAAACTAATAGTGTAGCAATTTGCCTCGCATATTACTAAACTCTTACACTTTTAGCTGATAATCGTCTCTGATACTAACTGCAATGACCCAATTTGCTAACAATTATAACCCATTGCACCTAAACCGCCCGCCCAGAATGTTTAAACTTAGTTATTATTATTAAAGTGGGTGGTCTCTTATATTTCCAATCAGAACTCCTTTTTCATCTGATGTAGGATTATTGGGGTGTTACAAATAAAAGTTTTGCATGTTTAGGGGGGTATTAGTGATAGTTTGATGATTAGTCAGGTACAGATAATATTTTAGATTTTGGAGGAAAATTTATGATATCTTTTATAGGGGTAATTGATTTGAAATTGCCCCTAGTTTTCTTTTTACAGTGGTCTAAGATCTAAAACAAGAAGAAGAGAATACTCATCAAGCAAGCTACAAATGTTCTAAACATATAAAACAGCATTTGTTCACATGCCATTAAGCCAAGTAATTCCTTCTAAGGCAAGAAAACCTACAAGTCAAACCATAGCCATTTATGCATTCTACTTACCCTTACTATATATTTTAGCCAAAAGGTTACAATACATATACATAGATAATGATGCAACTCCTCATCACAACCCACTTACTATAAAAGCATTTCATTCACCTCCACCATAAGCAAGCCATATTGAAGATTCCCAAAGGAACTACCAAATTTGTGGCAAACCCAAGGGAGAGAATAAACCCAACAATTTGAGTCAAAAAGAAAAACAAAAAACACATTCACAAGATGAGAATGATACTGAGTGAGAGGGGTTCGCATATACATACATATACACATCATGTGTTCTTTTCAAGGAGTTTAGTGGGGTGTCACTGTCCATGCATTTGTGAAATCTCATTAGAGTAGTGCATTAGTCAAATAATTAATGCAACTATAAGCTGATGCTTGATTGAGGTGACACACTAACTAGAGGTCAAATATATATATACTAAGAAAAGAACAAGGAGAAAACCATTCTTGTGGATAAACCCTAATTAATCTCCCTCCCTGTTTGGTAGGTTTGAGAGTGGTTAATTAAGTGATCACTAAACACCCCCCCTCTCTCTCTCTCTCTCTCTCAAGATCTCTCTTTCTCTCACATTAATAAGATACTGTTGTGTGGATCCTATCCACCACTTGACTTGTGGACCGCATGTTGAACGACCCTTTATTCTCTTCCATCCTTATTTTTAATCATCATTCTTTTCGGAGCAAAAAAATTCTAAACTTAAAAAAACTACTACTCCCTACGAGAAACCAATATTATTGTCTTGCGCACAGCATAACAGTACTACAACTACGTATTATCTGGTAATTTATTTATGTCATCAATACTTTTTAATTCAAACGCATATAGCGCAGATCGATATACACATATGAGAAATTCTGATACATAAATGAACAGTCAATGACAATCTTATAAGCTTTAAAAAAATAATAGAGATGGAACAGAGAGCATATCGCATTCCGAAGTGGTGGGCCCCATGCCCATGAAACAACTTATAATGCTAGGATTGTGGGTCCCACAATGGGCAGTACCCTGTGTCTGAGCTGGCAATGGGCAGGTGTGGGGCCCACACCACCTCAAAGAAAAACAAAGGCAAGGAAAATGATGTGTCCTAAAAGGGCTGAGGTTGGGGAGGAATTATTTAAGGAGGGGTGTTTGTGTGGAAGGGGAACTCAATACTGGACCCCTAGTAATAAATAAATAAATACCAAAATAATAAGACAACACAATCAAATCAATTTAAGGGGGTTCATTTATCCATTGCTTTTGATATATATATATAAATTATAATTACAATAATGCCACTTCTTCTACATAAATGGTTGAGATTAGAGAAGAAGGGGGAAAAAAAGAAAAGAGCAAAAATAAAACAACATAATTGTTTTTGGTACTTAGTGAAGGGAAAACAAATTTTCCTCTTCCTCTAATATTAATTTGTGAAGAAAAATAAAATTTACACTTATATACGAATGATCAAAGTTTTTTTTTCTATATTTCACCCTAACTTTTCTGTGTTTTTTCTTTTTTCTTTTCATCTGTGAATACTCAAATGAGAAAGAATAATTAATTTATCTCCTTAGTGTTCTTTTTTGTTTATTTTCTCCTCTTTTCTCTCCATTCAGAAAATAATTTTGAATTTTATCCAAAATGGTTAAATAAATAAAGTAATAATTAATTCGCACTAGAGAGAGGTGCGAAAGAGATATCACGCGTCGCCAACTCTTTTAGGTAGGTTAAATAAATTAAAATAAAATAAAATAAGAATCATAAATAATAAGAGTTATTAGGTCAAACCTAACACCATGATTAGGGTTAGGAAACCCAATGGCACATGGTTAGAGTATATTAACCCATGCTAAACCTAACTAACATAACTGCCCCGGATAATTCGGAATAATAAAATGCATAAAATAATGGGTAAAATGTATAGAGACTCAACTTTAGCTCTTTCGCAAATAGATCATGCATGGACTTTCACTTTTCGCAAATAGTAATTATATTTTCTAAACTTTATTAAATAGTTTAATAAGTCCCTCTCGATCGTTAATTAAACTTATTAATTGCACAATCGTTTAATTTGGTAGTATATATTTCATATAGTTTTATGACGCTTAAAATACAAACAATTTTTTTTTTGTACTTTAAAATAAAAAAATGGGGTTAAAAATGGGGTTTATATATTAAAGTCTTACAGGATTATATACAAAACATCGAAGGTCTGTGTGAGGTATAAAGTTTAAGAAACGTAAATACCAAAAATTGAAAATTTAGGTGCCTGTTTGCAAAATAGCTAAAGTTCATGGGTCCAGTACATTTTGCCCTAAAATAATAGAATGGGATGGGATCCCAATATTGCAAGTTAGCACCGCACCTAATTTTTGATGACGGAGATTTTAAAATAAAATACAATCTAATAGATATCATCTACAACATTTAAAGAGTCTGTATATATATAAAAAATGAAGGTGTTTGAAAATCTATTATCCTAAGGCATGCATCAAAGTAAGCTGTAGATAGAGAGAGAGATGATCGTTCTTTGATTGGTGAGAAACAGATCTTAAATATTAGGCCTTTTAAATATTTTGCAACAATATTTAATGAGTTAATGGGGTTTTAGATGTGAGTTTATATAAGATGTACATTTACACCTGGTGCAGGAAATAAGTTTTGGATATATAGTTTCTATATATATATATATATATATATATATATATATATATATATATATATAATACTACGATATTATATCTGGTAGTATTATAGGCTATTTGAGATAATGTCCTATATAGTAATGCTAGTATAAAAATTAGTAACTCTTTTATCTGCGGCGCTCACAGCGGCGCATTCATGCATAGCATGCATATGTATTCTACAGGGGCCAGCACACTTATCGGCCCTCGCACGCCAAGCACAAAATATAAATGTGTACTTTACAAAAAGAGAGCGGAGCAGAAAGAGAGAAGAGTAAACGCGTTCCATGTATGCATGGAACCACCACTTTGCCTTCTTGCCAGCCATCTTACAGCTCACACCGAGAAGAGAACACATGTCAGGCACGATCCACTACTGCCCGCATTAATATTCCGGGTTAATTAGATTTAATAACCCCAGTAAAGGAGAGCTAGTGCTTAATTTTTTTTAAAAAAAGAAAGATATACGTAATTTGTTTTATTTTTTAAAAAAATATAAATAATTAATTAAATAATATTGAAACAATTAGAATACTATCAAATCATTAAATTTTGTCACTCTGAGTTAGGGAACACGCCCCTTACGTCATAAGTTATTCATTTAATTAATAAATCGGCGGAACAGTGTAGTATTGGACGCGATATTAATCGAAAGATGTCGTGTGCTTATATTGTTAATCATCATTCAAATAAAATTAGAAGTTAATAATGAAAAGAAACCTGCTATTATAACATTTCATCTAATCTGTTGCATGGATTAAAAGGCAGACATAAAACAGAGATTGAAAGAGAATCCATCGAACTAATCCGCACTTTACGGCGAAATTTAGCGCGCCATAAAATTAATGTTGAATTAATTGAAAAATATAACCCAAGATATCTTAATTTAAAGAGTCTAAGGTTAATATCTCAATATAAATTTATCCCTTAAATACTCTTCAAAGAAATATTTATCTCGAAAAGTCCTTAACAAGATTTTGTGAATATAATTGATTTCATGACCCAAAAAATTTTAAGTTTCGCCAAAAATAGGCTTCTAACATTTAGCTTAGACCGATCCGTCGCTTAGAGCTAAGTGGCAAAGCTTGGTGTTTGGTAACCGCGGTAGACCTTTCGTCTGCACACCAGGCGGTCATTATCGAATTCTAGTTGATTCATATCTCTAGCTAAGTTTATTTCTAAATGAAATAAACGAAGCGGGTAACGTGCTACCTATCTTTAAACAAAAAAAAAAAAAAAAAAAAAACATTTAGGGTTAGGTAAAAAAAAAAATTCTCTCTTGCACTTTAGCCTATATATGTCTCATTTACCCTCGACCCTTCATTAAAAATTGAGTCAATTATTTCTCAGTATACACTTTGCCATTGTTTCAAATAGCTAGGTTCAAGAATTTGGGATGGTCGGGGAATTAGGTTGTAATTAAACTTCTCTATAATAAGTTCGTATATCATATATATTATTCCACGTTGCATCTAAACACCTATCTAATTTATAATTAAAAAATAAATAGAAAACAGATAAAAGAAATATTCTATTTTGCTAATACGATCAAAATTGATAATTTATTAATAATTTTCCTCAACTCATATGATTCTACTGCATTAATTATAACTAACTTAATTTGCCAATTTGTTTCTACAAAATTTTTAAGCTGTATTACAATATTATTCCAAGTGTTTTAACATATTTGAAACAATAGCAAAGTCCAAGAAAGTAATTAGTGTAACTTTTAATGTAGGGGGCTAATTGAGACAGTGCTAAAGTGCAAGAGAGTTTTTTTTCGTAAATAAGCCTATCATTTTATATTCAACACTTTTCACATTTGAGCTCAAAACTTTCCTACTCTGAAACCATGTAAAATAATCATTATTTTTGAAAACGGTATTAATTTCACCCATATTTGGTACACTTAATTAATTATAGTAGGTTAAGTTTTAACATGTATTAACCCTTATTTGATGTGCTTAATTATTATACAATTAAAAGGATAACATATATATTTTCCATGGTTGCATATTGAGAATATCTTACCCAACTAGGTGGAGTTGGTGTTTGAATCATAATACACACATGGAATAAAGTGGTGATATACACTTTCCTCTCACACCAAAGGGCCTAGATATATGTTTTCTTACTTTGCCCATGGTTTTTGCAAAACCCTAATGTTGCCCTAGCTATGAGTTGATCACATGCATTTCATTTCTAAAATAGTATGTTATCCTTGTCAAGAATATTAGCTACGTATGGAATCTAACTATTTTCTCTTTGGATCATAACCAAATCAAAACTTCTCGAGTTATCAGTACGACAGTATCCGTAGTAAAATAAAATCATTGGTTATTTAACTTAGATGAAATAGTAATAGTTCTGCTATCCATGCGGTTGTGCACTCTTCAAATAGAAATCAATTTGATGAAAGATTCTGGCTTTCATATACGATAGTATAGATTTTTTGGGTGGTCTTAATCCTTTCACTATGGTGTAACATTTTTGGTCACGCGTCGACCTAGTATCTTTAATTTGATTAGACCCTGTTTCAACCAGTTTCATCTAGTTCTCAATCAATTAAATCATCAAAATAAATACCAAGGGGACTTGTTTTAACAATTCTTGCTCTCAAAATCATCAAAATATATAATGTACTCTCTTTTTTTTTTTCCTTTATGCTAATATTTCATTCTACTGGAAAAATAGGGATATTGAATATTAAGTTTCTCTATCTCATTCCACTCAATAAATATGATAGATATTGGATGTATATTAATGTTCTTATTTGTTATTAACTAATTTAAGTTATTGCTAAAGTGTCAATTATGCACTTGATCTCAATTTCATAAACTCTATCCATGTTAATACAAGTTAACCAATTACACTAAAGAGCTTTATTTAGAGAGCATTATTTTTTCAATATTTTTATTTAATAATTTTTTATGTGAGGAGAGATTCGAATTTGGGATTTTCTGCTTTGATGCATGTAAAACAATCTGTTGATTTCTCTAAAAACTTTAAAATCAAATAATAATATATTAATTAATATTCATATTCGAGAAAATGTAAGAAATTATAAGATAATAATTAGGAGTGTCGCAAGACTCGAATACTAGCTAGATCTCTTACTCTTATATCTTCTTGTCTTTTTTTTTTATTTTAAGAAAGGCAACAAACTACCTGCTTTGTCTAATTTTTTTTTTTAAAAAAATAAATTCAACTGAAAATATGCAGCAATTAAGCTTTGAATTTACCCAAATGTCTCTAATATCAAGTTAAAAATATAAAACAATATTTTTCTTTAAAAATTAAAATAATCAAAACAATATTTTTAATATTTATATTCAATAATTAATAATTTAATTATAATATCGAAAGTTAGAGTACCAAACTGAAACTACGCTAAAAGATTGATCACGACGACTCACAAATTACCAAAAGGATCAAAAGAAATGGTGAAAAAAAAAAAAAAAAAAAGTCAACATTGTTGGTGGGAGTAAATTGTGGTTTTTATCTAGTCCAAGAAATATTGCTTTAATTTCAACTTATAGATGTGCTCCATTGATCATTCATTTATGATAGTGGAAGCTACACGTTTTCTAAAAAGAAACGTTTAAAACATTCCATCCCTGTTATGTCAGCTAGTACTGTTTTGTTTTTTTAATTTTTTACATTTTTATGAAGAGTTATAAAAATAAAAATTGTTAGAAGAATATAGATATTTTAAAAAAATAACAAATTATTAATTTATTATTGATAAATAGTAGGCCGAATTAGTTAAGTTCACAATAGGAATGTTAATGGGTTCCGATACGGAAATTTTATTTGAATCTGAAGATCAGAGTTACCCGATACTGAATGAATTATAAATGACGGATATGGATATTAAAACGAAAATTTGACAGATTGGATTCGAGTATAGATTTGATTGTACCCGATCCGATCCCATATCCGACCCAAACTTGATTTGATCTTACATTATATAATATACCTAATTCTCCTCTCTCTCTCTCTCTCTCTCTTCTCTCTCTCTCTCTCTATATACTCTTCTTACTATATATATATATATAATTATTTGTAGTAGATATATTATAGTATCTTTGCTTCGTTATATTTAAGGTTGTAACATTCTTAGAAATTTAAATTTAATATAGTATGTTTGGCATTATTGTAAAGAGAAATAATTATTTTGAGTTCAGGTTTTTGATTTTTGGTCGGACTTGGGTTTGAATATGGGTTTTTAAAATTCGTCATATTCGGGTTTGGATTCAGATTTCTGATTTGATAATTGGATTCGGGTTTGGATTTTTAAAAATCCGTCTTGAATCTGACGCGCGCGTTGACATCCCATCTTCATGATGAGAATTTTGAACGAATTGATAGCTAAACAGAGCATTCAAACTTTAAAGTCAAAGTATCACTGACTGACGCAAATTAAACGAATTAACAGATTTGATAGTAAAATTAAAATTTTAAAAAAAAAATAGATAACCAAATTAACATAGCCTATCGTTCAGATAAATAATTAAATCAAAATTCAACATAATTTTGGTAAGTTTCGTATAAATTTACCATAGGAAAACAAGGTAAAAATATATAGAACTTATCTAAAGTATAAATTATTTTGAATCGACTATCCAACTTTTAAAATTTTTCTTTTACTAACCAATTTTGTAACTTATTTGATTTGAGTCAGTCAACGGTACTATGACTTAAAATTTAAGCTAATTATTTATTTTAGTGAATTTATAGTTGTAAGAATTGCAAGAAATATATTTACTAAACCTATAATTAAAAATAAATAAACAAAATATTTAAATTTTGAAGTCAAAGTATCGTTAACTGATTCAAATTAAACAAATTGACATATTAAAATTTTTTAAATAATTAAATAATTAAATTAAAATGGTCTACGATTCAAATAATTTGTAAATTTTTACGAAAAAAGATGTATCAATTACGTGGCACATTGAGAGATCACAAAATGTGTACAATGGAGTTACCTATTTGTACACATGTGGAACCACTCAAACCCCACCACTGTAGAATGATTGCACAGTAGTAGACACATATGAGATGAGTCCATTTTAGCAATTATTTGCCAAAGTACAATTTGGTGGGGGGAATAGTGTTCTAATGTATTCTACTGTATTATTAAAAAAAAAAAATAAAATAATATTATAATAATTGTATTCCATTATTTATTTTTAAAACATTTTAGTTTATGAATAAAAAAAGTACATATATACTATTCTATATTATTCTACTACATTTAGTAGTGGTCTCCACCTTTCTACCCACATTTGGTGGTTCTTATTTGTCTAACCACATTTTGTGGTTCTTATTTGTCGGCAAAGAGGACGATGTGACTAGAGATGTAAATGGATCTTGATTAGAAATGTTAATAGGTACAGATATTCAAAGTTTTATTCAAATTCGAATCAGAACAAAGTAGATTTATTCAATACTACATAAATAGAGTTTTGGGTATGAATATTAAAAGTAAAAGTTCGACGGATCTGGATTTCGGATCTGGATTTCGGTGTGGATTTTGGCTGTACCCGATTCGAATCTGAACCCGACTCGAATCCGAATTGCTATTATATTTGAATTTGTATTTGAAAATTTTAGGTTTAACGTGATATGTTCTGAAATATTGTAAAGAAAAATAATTATTACGTGTTCAAACTTTTGGGTTGGGTTCGGATTCCGATTTCAAATTTTTGGTCGAGTTCGGGTTTAGACATGTACTTTTAAAATCCGTCAGATTCGGGTTTGGATTCGAATTTCAGCTTTGACAGTCGGATCCAGATTCGAGGTTTTGAAAATACATCCCGAATGCGACCCATTGATATTCCTAATCTAATTGATTGATGGAGCCTCCTCCCAATCCGTTCCAAATAGAACATTACAGGACACTAAAAAAAATAATCTATTTCGAATCTGCCCTAATTCGCTATAAAAATAAAATAGAGTCGGAAAAATCTTTTTTTTTTTTCGTTGATCCGTCTTGATCTACTATAAATTCGTAAAAATTCTGCTCCTACTTCCACGCGTTCTAAAATAGCATAAAGTAAAATAAAATAAAAATTAATTCGTTCCAAATCCGCCCTCTTCCATTTGTAGGGGTGTACACATTTGGTCACGAACCGCTGACTAAATGGAAACCAAACCAAATGAGACTAGTTGGTTCGGTTTATATGTTTTCAATTCGGTTCGGCTTTTAAATTTACTAAAATTCGATTTTCGGTTTCAGCTCAGTCTGAACACATTTGTTAATCGAACCGAACCGAACCGAACCGAAAATAGAACAATAATATTTCTTATATTTTTATCTAAACTATTTATTATAATTTTATATTTATGATCGAATCTTAATCATATATCAAGTTATCAACACATATTTCAAAATTCAATGTTCACAATTAAATTTTTTATATGTGATTCCTAATTATTCAATTTTAAAATCTTAAATTATAAATTAATTCATAATAAAAAATAAAAAAATAAAAAATTAATTCGGTTTGGTTTGGATTGGTTTTGAGTATAAATCAGTTCCACTCGATTGTAAATTTTTTCAAATCGAAAAACTTTGGTTCAATTTAAAATTTACGAGAAAACCAAATCAAACTGAATTGATCACACACCTAACTAAGAGTCCAATGTTATTGCCAACCACACTTATACCTAAGAATATTAAATGTTACTATTAATTAGTAGGTTGGCAGAATCCATCAAAACTTTACATGTGATGAATCCAGAGTGTATATATATAGAGAGAGAGAGAGAGAGAGAGAGAGTACGTCTTCTGTACTTTCGAAAGTACGGAGATTTCTGTGCTTGTAAGTTATTTTCGATGATAGGACATCCGATTCGACGATCGGCTCCGTTAAGTATAATCTACCTTATTAGAACTATCTAGAAACCAAATTTTATAATTTTTTGACATCATTTATCAAGCAATCAAAATGTCTCAAAAATGAATATTTTAACGGCTGATGTGGTATGTTTTTAAGTTCAACGGTGTAGAAGTATCCAAATTACATAAAAATTTAATAGAAAATTCTATTTAATATCAATAGTAAGATCAATACTTCCGATTTGAAATTTGAGTCCTTTATCACTGTTTTTTATGAGATTTTTATTTTCGGCCGTTTATTTTGAGGCTACTCGTTCACTAGACAAACAAAGTCAAAAAATTATGAAATTTGGTTTCTAGATAGTTCCAATAGTGTAGATCAAGCTTAACGGAACCGATCGCCAAATCGGATGTCCCATTATCGAAAACAATTTACAAGCACGGAGGCCTCCGTACTTTCGAAAGCATAGGAGCCTAGCTCTATAAAGAGAGAGAGAGAGAGAGAGTAGAGCTAAAATATTATTGATAACATGGAAATAATATTTACTATCAACTTTTTGACCATTGGATGCTCTTAGAGTTTAATGAAAGTTGATGAAATAATAATAATCGAAGGGTGAAAAAACAGATAGTAAATACTATTCATATGGTGTCGCCCCAATTTCTCAGGAGGTCATCCATTCCAGGACTATGCCGTCCTAGTACGCTTAACTCTCTTAACCTCTTAAGCCTAGCGACCGTCCAAAATGCTTAAACGGATTAAGAGTTTTAGCTCTATTATATCTTATATATAGAACTATCTGGTGTCTCATATTCTTTGCCTCTTTAAACTCTGACGTTCTCGTCAGGCTCAGACTCATAAGTATCAGGCGATGTGAGACTTGTCTCGCTAGTATAAACCGACTTTGTGGTGAGCCACGCTCCACCCACAATAGTCAACAATATGAGAGTCTCGCTTTCCCTGCTGTATAATACTGACTCAGCCAAGACTCATCTCACACTTCCGGCTGGTAATTGGTTTTGATACCAACTGTGAAGCCCCAACTCTCCAGGGGTCATCCATCCTAAAACTACTCTCGTTCTAACACGCTTAACTCTCTTAAACTTTGGGTCTAATCACCGCCCAAAATGCTTAAGCCGGTTAAGAGTTTTAACCTTATTATATCTTATACATAGAATTCTCTGGGGTCTTATACATATGCAATCAATAGTATACGAGTTTGATAAACCATATATATATATAGTAGGGCTGTTGTGCTCTCAGGAGCACGGAGGCCTCCGTGCTCCTGAGCCATTTTCGATGATGGAATTTTCGAATCGACGATCGGCTCCGTTAGACTTGATCTAGGGTATTTGAAGTTTCTAGAAAATAATTTTTGCGATTTTTTGATATCATTTATCTAGTGATCGAAAGGATTCAAAATCAATAATTTTTAATGGTTGATATCTGTCGTTTTCAAGTTTAACGGTGTAGAAATATTCAAATCAGATGAAATTTTGATACAAAATTTTTTATACAATCTACAACAAGATCAACATTTCTAATCGAAAATTTAGTGCTATATCACCACTTTTTATCGGATTTTTATTTTCAGCCGTTAAAAATTATTGATTTTGAATCCTTTCGATTGCTAGGTAAATAATATCAAAAAATCGCAAAAATTATTTTTTAGAAACTTCAAATACGCTAGATCAAGTCTAATAGATTCGATCGTCGATTCGAAAATTCCATCATCGAAAACGGCTCCGTGCTCCTGAGAGCACAGCAGCCCTACTATATATATATATATATATATATATATATATTGGAAAAGAAAAAAATATTAATTTGAAACTTTCACTGCATTTGAAAAATAGATTCTTTCAAAACTAAATGCTTTAATTTGAGGCTTTTTATTTCTTTGTTAAAAAAATAGTAACTAAAACACATTAACATACTGCTAGCTAGCTTTTGATATAGTTGTAATAATTGCTGGCTACGTTCTGCAACTGGTACTGGAAGTAGGCCATGCTTTTTTGTCATGTTTGATTGTCACAATTCTAGTCATCCAATGATAACTTAACACACTTTAAATATTATTTTCTTATTGTAAGTTAATAGTCTGATTTTAGCTCTTTTTAAGATTTTTTTTTTTTTTAACTATGATTTGAAAGGATAGGCATTAGCTTTTTTTTATGAGATAGTTAATTTTATTCTGAAACATATGAGTATAGATTCCGTTTTACTAATAAGTTTTCGACCGTTAGATCTACTCCTTTAACCATTTACACCTGTTAGATCATACTATTCAACCAACCACCACTCAATCCTAGGAGATTACTATCATCCTAACTCTAGACCACTACTATTCTAATCGCGCATTTCTTCATTCAACAGTCAAAAATTTATGAGTATAAAGTAATCTATACTCATATGAGTATAGTAACCCTATCCTATATATATATATATATAGTATGGTTACTATATTATTATAAGTACTACCGCTTTCATACTCATAAGTCGTTTTCGATAATAGAACTTTCGAATCAATGATTCATGTTGGTAAATATAATTTATAGCATTTGAAACTTCTAAAAATTAAATTTCATAATTTTTCGACGCCATTACCTTACAATCAGAACACAAGCGAGATGACCCTAAGCTCGCGTTCAACTCGTTAAGATATTTTTTTTGAAAAGTTCAGCTTATATTCGACTTGTTTATTAAATGAGCGAGTCGATCTCTAGCTCGATGGCATGGTCAATTAGAGTCAAGCATAAGCTAGCTCACGAAAAATGAGCTGAATTGCCAGCCCGATATAAGGTGGTTTATTTTATTCTAAAAAATAACTTTGAAGGCTAATATGTGGTATATCATACCAAATACTATAATTTTTTTAAAATTTTTGTAATTGGAAGCAATGCTCTTATAATATTTGCTCTTTTGAAGGGGTTTTCATATCAATGATTTAGTATGCTGAATAAGATATTTATTCTAGTCATTTGTCTAACCTTTATTTGTTAGAATGTTGTGAGCTCAGCCTGGACCCACATGAGTCCATAGATGTGACATAATTAGAAGAATCTAGTCAAACAAAAGCTTAGACTTATTTTGGACTCACTAATATCTATTTAAAATTATTTATATGTGAGCTTTTAACATTATCTACTGAATATTGCAAGCTTCTTGAATAGATTAAAGAGAAACGCCGAATAAAATGTTTCTTCATACAAACAATGCCGACAACATAATACAATAATACACAGTTTCGACATTTGATTGGCTTTCTGAATAAATCAAATAGATATACTGAGTAAGATGTTTGTATTCAAACATGGCATTAACGGTGTGTCTTGTTTCACCGAAAATAAAGAGGGGCGAAGCCGTTTACAGTAGTGAGTACTTGCTTTTGCTATTTGGTTCAACATAACTCCACCCTCGATCAAAACTCAAACTGTCGAAAATATTTTACGGTAGGTAACTTCGGCTTTTACGCCATTGATTTCTAACCAAACAAATAACAGAACTAAAATACTTCAATTTCACAACTATATAAATAAACGTAACTTTACCTTTGACCGAAACTCGAGCTTCTGAAAATATTTTATAATAAGCAACATCAGCTTTTATACCTATTCACTTCTAACCAAAACAAACAATAGAATTGAGATATTTCAACTCCACAGCTACACAAACAAATAGCAAAAAAAAAGAGTAATTTTCACATGAACTCTAATTAATTTGGAAGTCTACTTTTATCTCACTTTTACTGTTTAGTTCACTGTAACTCCACGTTTTGTCGAAACTCAAACTTTTAAAAATATTTAAACTTCAGCTTTTACGTTATTCACTTCTAACGAAATAAAGAATAGAATTAACATACTTCAATTCCACAACTATATAACAAACATCGGGAAAAAAAAACATAAGTAATTTTCACGTGAATTCTAATTGATCTGGACGTCTACTTTACTCTCGCTTTTGCTATTTAGTTCACCGTAACTCCACCTTGGATCGAAACTCAAACTTTACAAAATACTTTATAATAGACAACTTCAACTCTCATAACATTCACTTCTGACCAAACAAACAATAAAACTAAAATACTTTAATTACACAACTATATCTATACCTATCTATACCTCTATGCCTATATATTATTCTCCGTAAAGTTGCCACATGACAATATTTCCTTCATTGTTGGATATGAGTTTCACCCCGAACAGCTCAAGTCTTTCACATACTTTTCTCTTTTTTTGTTTGAACCGAACCAAATTTTTTTCTTTCTTTATTTAAACTGAATCAATCATTATTCAGTGAGCTCCCGGAACCGGCTCAAGTCCTCTACATATTTTTCTTTTTCTTTGCTTGAACCAAATAGGATTTTTCGCTTTTTTTACTTGAACCGAATCAGGTCACCTCACTATATATGGAGCCAAACTGTGCCTCTTCCATTTCCTTCGGCTGTTACCTTCTTTCATCGGCAAAATGAATCACACCTCATATTGTCTCTTCTTCTATCGTTGTTCCCTCTTCCTTTGTCGCCGTTTTCTATTTTTCTCTAATTATCTACCCATTGTATCGCACAGATCACTATACTAGTATATAAACAAACAGCGAAAGAGATGTAACGTTTACATAAACTCGAGCTGATCTGAAAGTCTACTTCAATCTGAACTTCACGACCAACCAGAAACTTTACTTCCAATCTTTTCCATATATACTTATTATTCTAAGCATCATATATTTCTTGTTCTTGGTATAAACCGCGTTATCCCCTGTTCTTATTCCACACAAATTTGCCAAATTTTACGTCCACATCCACCGAATATCTCCGCAATCCCGGATAGAAAAAAAAAAAAAGTAGCAATCACGCCACGCGGTAATTATTATACTAACAATAGTAAAGGGGTCAACTTTGCACCCATTCCACCCTAATGATCTATGCCTAATTTTTTTTTCTTCTTTTTTTTGAATTTGATTTTTTTTTCTTCTTTTTTTTTTTTGCTGAATTGCATATTATTATAAAGAATGCACTTTTAGGATCTAACTTTTTGAATTATTATTATTATAAATGTGTTTAGTTTGACGTAATTATAAATACAGTGTAATTAGAGATGTATTAATATTATGCTAAAAATGCAGTAATTATAATTTTATGCATCCTATTTGGTTGGTTATAGTAGAAGTTAAGCAGCGCTGCAGCTATAAATATTTTGTTTGGTTGTATGTAATCGAGAAGTGTATTTATGAACTTTTATTATTTTATAGTGGGCAAGTGAGATTGCCTCTATGTAGGAAGGGAAATGAAAAAATTTATAAAAAAGTTATTAGAAAGGCCATTTTGAAATAATAAAAAGTTATCTAGGTAAGTTTATCTTTATTTAAAATTATTCTTTTTAAACGTTGCAGCTGGAACTGCACCTAATTTGGGCATAGTTCTAGTTACTGCAGTTGAGTCTTATCATGTTGTTGTAACTGCAATAGTTGAATTCAAATGCTTTGGATCTGCATGCAATTGCAGCTATTGTACTGTTACAACTACATATTATAACCAAACAGTCCCTATAAATATTTTGAGCATCACTAAGGTAAAAATAATATGATATCTTAATTATTATCGTATTATCAATCACAACACCACTGTATTACTTTCACACTAATAATACATTAATATTTAGTCAACAAAATTAGATTGTAGTATTTGATTATAATAGTTTTAAAAAGTTCAAGCAAAAAATGTAATTACCAAAGTATTACACACCTTATAATTTTGAGGATAAAGCGTGCATTTTATGTTGTTTTCTTTATTAAATTCTTGATTTTAAGTGCACATTGGTTCATATTCTTTTCTTTTTTTCACTTTGGTCCCGAATCTTTTCTCTCGTGTGCAGCCTTATCACGTCAAGCCCAATCTCGCCACTCTCAGTGTGGTCCTTCGCGCGTGCGACCACCTTGACCTCACACATGATGTATGTTGTTTCTTTTAGAGCATTCAGCTTCCTAAACATCGAGTCGGATATACAGCGAAGCTTTTCTAAAAAAATTTACTGCTGAAATAGACTAACGCTATTGAACCAACACGGCATTTTTGAAATTGATTAGGGACTAAGCTGAAAAAAGGGTACAGATTATGGACCAATAGTGTAGTTAATTCTAATGATAAGAGCAATGCTAGAGCTACAACCCACTTTAGACCGTAGACTTTGTATTTCTCTTCGGATAATAATACCGGCTAAATTGCACTTTTGGTCTCCAAACTATGACACGCATGATACTTTAATTTATTACAATTTATAGTTCGAATTTTATAAATTATTACAGTCACATCTCACTATCTAATTTAATCAAGTAAATTTTGACGTATTCGCTGATTATATCTTAATCATTGACGCATCATTTATTATAATGATATTACAACACTTCCACATCAGCAATATATTATTTTTTAGTTTACTAACTTGGGCTGCGCGACTTGATTGTACTAATGAGATTTGGGGTTCAAAAGAATATTTTGATAATTTCATAATAAATTAAAAAATTTTGAATAGTAGTTGGGGGTAGGGCTGGCAATCCAGCTCGGGTATTCGGTAGCTAGCTCGTGTTCGGCTCAAACAAACGAGCCGAACACGAGCTAAATTTTCTAGCTTATATAAAATCTTAATAAATCAAACACGAGCTAGAATCAACTTGCTTATGTTAATTCGACACGATATACCTCGTGTACATACACGCGCGCAAGCGCACACGCATACGTATATATAGAGAGTCAGGCTATAATGCTTCTAATTAATGTCACCAAACACACGATGTTACTAAGTTTTCCACCACTAAATTTATTTCTTTAACTATTTCTATCCATTAAATCATACTATTAAATCAACCACAGGCTTAATTCTAGAGAACCACTATTATCCAAACCATACATCCCTTCATCCAAGAGCGGACTTGGTAGTATTAGAAGCATTCCAGTCTAATTCTCAATACAGAAAAACCGAAATTTTGTAAATTTTAATTACTAAAATAATATTCTAATTTTTTTAATTTGTTTTCAAATTTTTCTCTAGTAACAGCGTTGACAATCTAACGTACTGTTCGTGTTCGACTCGTTAATTAACGAACCGAACACGAGCAAAATTTTTTAGCTCGATATTTTAACGAACTAACTCGTACAGTACGCAAACGAACGTAAGTGCAACCCTAATCGGGGGTAAGTAAGTAAAAGCCGCAAATACAAAATATCTATAAAACCGAGGGTTATCTTGTAAATGTACAGTGATACACTGACGCACGGTAGTCTCTCTCACTGCAGAAGTTACTGACGCAAGAAAAGCGTCCTCTGCGGTTTACCAAATCCCACCCTCTCTATCTCTATTCCCAAAAAAAATAATAATAATAATAATAATAAAATTTTTTTAAAAAAAAGTTAGGTAAAAATTGTACTTAGTGCATAAATTTTGCAGGATCTGTTTCCACACTCCTGCAAAAAAAATAAAAAGACAAAACAAAACAAAAAAAAAACAAAAGCAAAAAAACAAATAGTTGGGTAAAAATTGTACTTGGATTCCCTACGTCTCAAATGCAATCAAATGAAGGCTTATTTTAAATTATGTGATATTTTTTTGAAAAAACTTCAAAAAAATTCTCTTGTGGTTTCACTTTTTTTTATTTTAGTATCCTGTGATTTAAAATGTATCAAGTTAGTACCATGTGGCTTATCACTTTATCACTTTAGTACCCTGTGGTTTAAAGTGTATCAAATTAGTACACTGTGGTTTTGCACTTTATCACTTTAGTACCCTATGGTTTAAAAACCACAGGGTACTAACTTGATACAAAATTAAAACCATAGGGTACTAAAGTGATAAAGTGCAAAACCACAGATACACTTTAAACCATAGGGTACTAAAATGATAAAGTGAGAAACCACAGGGTACTAACTTGATACATTTTAAACCACAGGGTACTAAAGTGATAAAGTATGAAACCACAGGGAGGGTTTTTGAAGTTTTCCCTATTTTTTTAAGTTATTAGTTTGTAAATTTTGCACCATTAAAGAGGCTGTCGTGAGATTTACGAAAATAAAGATAAATGATGTGAATTTCATATCGAGAAATGTAGCATTTTTTTTTCAATTTTAATATTCACGATGCCGAACCAATGGTTTCGCACTTTTTCACTTTAATACCATATAGTTTAAAGTGTATCAATTTAATACCCTGTGGTTTCTAACTTTCTCACTTTAGTGCATTGTGGTTTAAAGTGTATCAATTTAGTACCCTGTGGTTTATTTTTCTCGTTTTATTTGCTCCTCTGTTAATATTTCGTTAAATTATATATAAAAAAACTTCAGATACCTAACTAGGTTTATCGAATATTTTTTAGTACCCTTTAGTTTTAACTTTCTCACTGATTTGTTTTCCTTTGTTAATATTTCGTTAACTTATATACAAAAACTTCAAATACCCTGCCTAGGTTTATTGAATATTCAATTTAGTACCCTTTAATTTTAACTTTATCACTGATTTAACGAAAAAAATTAATGAAATGAATAGTAAAAAGAGAAAAATAAAATCAAAGGGTACAAATTTGATACACTTCAAATCCTAGGGTACTAAAATTAGAAAGTGCGAAACCACAAAGGCTAAATACATTTTACACTACAGGGTAGTAAAGTGAAAAATTGTGAAACCACAAGGGGGCCATTTGAAGTTTACCCTAAATAATAATTCTTATGTTTGTCTTTGGACAATAAATATCATTAGTCTTAACATTTACTGTTTAAATGTTAATGAATTCTACGCTGGTATTTTATTCATAAAATCAAATTAATCGAATGATTAAAAACTTACCTGATTAACAAAACCAATTTTTTAATAAAAATATTAATAAAATTAGTATTCGTATTAACTTAATAATGATTCATTTAATCTAAATATTATATACTAGTTGAATTTGACTAGATTCTTTTAACGGAATATTATCAAATCAAAATCATTTATTTTGATATCATTATCCATTTTATGAGACACCTCCCAATAATTTTATTTAATTTAATTTATTATATGATTATATACTTAAAAGAATTATTAATTTATTTTTAGAAGAAAAAAATTAATGAAGAGATAATTAATAAAAAAATAAAATGGCGGGAGAGCCAGCTGTCATGCCACGTGTCGCGTGTGGTAAGCAGCAGTGGTGGGTTCACTGAAACTGGGCCCACATTAACCTACTCCGCGGGAACAACTTATAATATATATAATAATATATTGGGTTAAATGCATACAGGTCCCTATAAATATAGTAAATTACAAATACATTTCTATAAAGTTCACCTTTCATATGTTTTTTTTTCCAAAATTTCTAATATTTTCAAATATGTCCCTCTAATTTATTACTGTTAAAAAATTATTTATATTTTAAGTGGAAAGTAAATTTTGTCATCACAAATATGTCCATCCGAAAGCCACAACAGTATAATATAAAAGGGGCAAAAATATCAAGTTATTTTATAAACTAACCATCATTAAGTATTTAATCTATAATTAACTAAAATTTTCTAGCAGATTCTAACGGTAGGGATATATTTGAAAATATTAAGATTTTTATAGGGATAACATATGAAAATTGAATTTTGTAAAAATATATTGTAATTTACTATATTTATAGGACCTGTATGAAATTAATTCTAATATTATAAATACATATGTGTGGTAAATAGTTTAATTTTTTAAATTTTTTAAGTTTGGATAATAATTAAACGTAATCAGATAAAAAGTTAGAAAAATTTAGCAATATATGTTTCCTTTTACTTAAATATAAAAGAGTTACGATTTAGAGCGCGATTAGTTGAATAAATAGAATGCAAGCTGGGTTTAACCCAGCCGAGATTAGGGATGCAAATGGATCTTGGTTGATGGAGCTCTCACTCTGATCCGTTCCGAATGAAGCGGTAATTAAAAACAAAAAAAAAAAAAAGAAAAATATGACCAGTACTGTGTCCACCTCGAATTCGCTAAGAAAATGAAGCATTAAGCTGGAGTTTGAAATCCCTTTTCTTTTTTTGATCCATTTCAATTCACAAAAAAACTCGCTCTCATCCAGATCCCGTCACGAATAGTGGTAAGTGAGGGCTAAAAATAACATAAATATTAACCTGTCCAGATCCACCTCGTGCGGATTCCCAGTCAAGATGAGATAATTCCAAAATTATATTTTTTAGATTACAGGATCTGTTTGAGTGTGCAGATTTTATTTAAAATGCCTAACAGGTCCATATATATCAAAGTTTTCAGTGTTTGGATTAGTAGAAAAACTCAAAATTGTTGTGCTCTCGTCGTACATGATAAGCGAAAGAAGATCACAAATACAATATGAGAACATGATAATATGTTGCAAAGGCGTGAAATTGAATTTACATAACAAATTCAAATATGGTGTGTTAAGGATTACGTGCAACCGAACAAGCCCTACTAATTGGGTGTGTGTCCTCCACCCTACTATTTTCGTATACTTAAAACTTAGCGTGTATTTTTGGTATTAGGTATGTGATATGAATCATTGGTAGTACAACCCTAATTAATATTTCCAGCTTATTTATTTTCTTGTGGTTCTAATCCACCTAATTTTATTATTGTTCTATAATTTGCAATAAGCTCTAGTCAAATACACAACAACATAAACTAAGAAAAAAGTAAAAAAAAAAAAAAAANTTGATAGGTAAATGGTATCGAAAAATTATGAAATTTAGTTTCTAAATATTTTCAATAGTGTAGATCAAGTCTAACGGAGCCGATTGTCGATTTGGAAGCCGCATCATCGAAAACAACTTGGTAGCACGGAGCGCTCCGTGCTACCGATAGTATAGTAGCCTAGTTATATATATATATATATAGTTTTTGTAAATTTTTGTATCGAACTCGAATGCAAAACTAAACCTAAAAATGAATTAAAAATTTGGATATATGCATAAACACTCTTAAGTTAATATATGTTATTTTTTGTAAAACAGATTATTTGTAATACATAAAAAGAAATTTAAAATTTTGGACATATGCATAAACACTCTTAGTTTAATATATGTTATTTTTTGTAAAACAGATTATTTGTAATACAATAATTCTAGATCAAAGTATTCAATATAAGTATATAACATCTTTTATTTAGTAATTAATATAATTAAAAGCTATAAATATCTAAATTCACTGGTTTTAGTTTTAATGTTTTTAATTTTTTGGAAGTATAGTTATGATTTTGAATTTTTAAAAATGAATGGTTATAATGCTGATTTTGAATTTGAATTTTTAAAATTTAGAGTTTAGATTTTAAATTTTTTTATTTTTAAATTTTGGTTTTGTTTTTGTTTTCTATTTTTGCAAAAAAAAAAAGAAACCTTCTAGTAAATATATATCCCTCCTTCGCTTTTAAAAATCTATATTTTACCCTTTTTAAAATTTCAGAAATATTTTCAGGGGAATACAGTGTTAATGAAGATGACAAAATGACCAAATTACTCTTACTTATTTTATAAAAAAATATTTTTTTAATATATTTCTGTCATTTGGAAGAATATTTTTAATATAAATTATAAAAAATAGGCGGAACAGTAATAGATTCTTAATGGAGGGAGCTAAATGTAACAACTTAAAATATTAAAGGAATAAAAATATAAAGTTTTGAAAGTTAGAAGGAAAAAATAAAAAAATAAATATTTATAAGGGGGTTTTCTGTAATTTAGTCATCGAGAAAAAAAAAAAAAAAAAAAAAAAAACTAACGTATCTGCGAAGCAACATACCGCGTCGGCCGCATCGTAATCACCATTTTAGCCAAAGTAATTAATTAACGAATATAATTAAGTTAATGATTAATTAGTTTTAATTAATAAGTATATAATTATAATTACGCCTATATATAATGCCTCTGAAGCTCCATTCCCTTCTCCTTCGCCTCCTCTTCGCGAGCGATGAAGGAGAGAGACGACGACGACGAAGAAGAAGAAGAAGAAGAAGAAGAAGAAGCAGAAGCCCCGGAGGGATCGACGACGACGGAAACCCTAGTTTGAGCCCCGATCCATGGCGAAGCCCGGCGCCGCGGCGGCGGCGGCGAGGGCCGCCGCGGCGGCAGAGGCGGCGGCGGCGGCGGAGAGGCTGAAGAGGGAGCTGAGGAGGCTGGTCATGGCGATCGCCGCCGACGACGGCGCCGGCGCCGGCGCCGGCGGAGTGGGGGCGGAGGCGTTCGACGAGGCGGAGAGGGCGCTCGCGAGGCTGAGGGAGCTTAGGTTCGGGGGCGGCAATGGGGGGTCGAGGGGGACGAGGAGTAGGGAGGAGGAGGGAGGTGGTGGACACGTGGCGGTCCCGGAGCACTTCCTGTGCCCGATCTCGTCGGAGATCATGCGGGATCCGGTGGTTCTCGCCTCGGGACAGGTGAGGGCTTGTGTTTGCGCTAGGGTTAGGGATAGGGTTACACCTCTCTTTGGATTCGGTGTAGGAGCAATCTAGTTCGAATTTAGGGGATTTACGTTGGTAATATTAATCTATTTTACTGTTTTGCGTTTGATTTTGTTGTGTTTTCTCATATGGATTAATTAACCTCCCAAAAGAAGGTTTTTTTTTTTTTTTTTTTGGTTGATAATAACAAATTATGAATTAATTTTTTAAGACTAATTTAATCGAGTGTATTACACCGGACTATTGAATTAAATAAACCCTATTTTGGGTTTTATTAATTTAATTTTTATTGCAATCACTGTGTTTACAATTATTTCTTTAAAAAAAAACCAATTTTCCTGGTATAGTATCTAATTATAATGTAATTTTTCAGATTAATATTTGAGATTAGTTTAATCATTTTTGGGTTTTATATTTATTTAATTTTTTTATTACAATTACAATGTTTACTGTTCCTTTATTTTAATGTTCCTGGTATTTTGGTGCTCTTAATATGTTTGTTACAAATTCCCCTTGAGTTATTTATTTATTTATTATATTATATTATTTTATGTATTTTGTTTTTTTGCTGTATTAGGTAATGTTTTGCAACTTATTGTGAGTATATTAGTTGACAAATCATTTATAGATTCCAAAAATTTGGTTTTGATTCACTCATATTATATATATATAGAGAGAGAGAGAGAGAGAGAGAGAGAGAGAGAGAGTTGAGCTAGAATGCTATCGATAGCAAACCGGCACTTTTGCCACCCATTTGTTTTCGATGGNGAATGTATATATATATATATATATATATATATATATATATATTAAAGATCAATTTGTTAGAGGTTAGCTCTGGTTCCTGCTAATTAATTATAAAAAAATCTTTTTTTTTCCCCTTACAATTTAGAATTTTAAACTCTGTTCACTAATGAATAGGACTACTTGTTGAAAGAACAACTCTTTTCTATGCATCTCTTTGATCTAATCTCTACATTCTTCAAATTGTTTTCCTATATTTTATTGTTGATTCTAAATTGCCCTGTTCTTAAATTTCATATTATTAGTGTATAACAAAAAACCACTTTGTTCTTATCAATGTTTTAAGTGCCCGTCGGCACAGGCCGTATCCACCGTGACAATAAGATATCGACACGATACAGAATCCGTTCCGATGGCACAGCTCAAAACCCTCTATTCTTTAAATTAATAAGTAATTTTTCCAATAAAGTTCAAAAGATATGATAAAAAAATATAATAAATAGCTAGAATATTTTGTTGCTAAAGAAAATAAATATTTCATGCTATTATGTGTCGGCACACAAGAATTTTTTTGACCAGCACGTATCGGCACGGTTTGGCACGCACCGTGCTGTACCGTGCCGTACCGTGCCGGCAACTTTCCAGCACGACCCCTTGCCACGGCACTTAAATTCATGGTTCTTATTCTACTTTATGTGGTATAAATCTATTGCAGAGACTAATTTTGTTTTCCTATGCTTTATTGTTGATTCTAAATTGCCCTGTTCTTAAATTTCATTTTCTTAATGTATGTAATCACATCTTTGTTATTATTCTAATTTATGTGGCATCCCTCCCTTCTATTGGAATTTTAGACTCTGTTTACTAATCATCAGAATCCTGTTAATGGTATGAATAGGAGTACTTGTGATTTGATTAAAACTCTTTTTGAGTATGTTTTCCTATGTTCTGTTCTAAATTCTTGATTCCCCTGTTCTTAAATTTGTATAATTATAAAAAAATATTAATGTCAGATGAATTATTACAGGCTCCATCTGATGCTTGGTATCGGATAAAAAAAGAGTTATTTTTCTTCCCCTCTTTGGAGGTTTTAAACTCGATCCAGTAATCATCATAAATATTTTCCTAGGGTTGTTTTTTTTTTCCTTAATTCTAGATTGCCCTGTTCTTAATTTGGACATAGTTAATGGATATGAAATGGTATACATTCATTTGCGCAGACTTACGATCGCGCCTTCATTCAAGAATGGCTGAACTCCGGCAATCGGACTTGCCCGCAAACCCAGCAGGTCCTCTCCAACACCGTCCTCACTCCGAACCACCTAGTCCGAAGCATGATCTCTCAATGGTGCGTCGACCACGGGATCAGTCTCCCCCCTCTCGACAACCAATACGAAGGCCTAGTCACCCGGAACGACCGCGAGGAATTCAATAGATTGCTCGACCGGATATCACCTTCCTCCACCGCCGTCGATAAGAGGCAAGCCATTCGAGACCTCCGCCTTTTGACGAAGCGGAATCGATCTTTTCGCGCGGTTATAGGAGAGAAGCCCGACTCGATCTCTCAATTGCTCTCCGCCCTCTCTGAGAACAGAAGCCCGGAAGTGATAGAAGACATAGTGACGACGATCCTAAACCTTTCGATCCACGATAGCAACAAGAAGATCCTCGGAGAAAACCCTAACGTGATCCCGATGCTCATCGACGCGCTGTATTCGGGGACGATGGAGGCACGCAGCAATTCCGCGGCCGCGCTCTTCACGTTGTCGGCTTTAGATTCCAACAAGTTGAGGATCGGCGAACTCGGAGCCATGAGGCCGTTGGTGGATCTCCTCGAGGACGGAACCCTAACCGCGAAGAAGGACGCGGCCTCCGCCATCTTCAACCTCTGCATGGCGCACGAGAACAAGGCGAGGGCGGTGAGGGAAGGGCTGATCGACGTGGCGGTGAGATCCATAACCGACCGAACCCTCGTCGACGAGCTACTGGCGATCCTCGCCTTGCTATCGAGCGACCGAGAGGCGGTGGAGGAGATCGGGGAGGCGGGCGGAGTCCCTCTCCTGCTCGGGATCGTGCGGGAGAACTCGTGCAAGAGGAGCACCGAGAACGCGGCGGTGGTTCTCTTCTCGATGTGCATGTATGATAGGTCAAAGTTAAAAGAAGTAGGGGAGGATGAGAACTTGAATGGCACATTGGCCTGGCTGGCCCAGAATGGCACTTCTAGGGCAAGGAGGAAGGCAGCAGGGATCCTTGAGAAACTGAAGAAAGCTATGAACATGAACAACACACACTATTCTTGTTAGATGGTGGTGGTGGTGCTGGGGAGGTGTAATTAGTGGGGGAATAAGAGGCTCAATTTGATGATATGTATATATATATATATATATATATATATAGAACCATATATTGTCACATTAGTGATCAGAGTTTTTGGTGCCAAAAAAGGTTGGTTTTTACTGTGAAATGCTGCTGAGGAAATCTCCCATCTTTTGTAGCTTAATAAGTGAACATAATTTTTGCTTGTAACTTGTCACACTTCTTCTTGTTTTCAATTTGTTACCATGTCACCTTTTTTTCCTGTCTTCTTGTGACTTGGTTTTCCACTGGCTTCTCTAACAGGGTATTTTGTTTTCCAGAAAATATTTTAAAAAAAAATAATGTCCTCACAGTAGAAGTGTTTTCTATCTGTTTGGTTTCTAACATCCTGTTTGGTTCGGTATAAGGGGAGTATAACCCTTTATCCCTTCTTTATATCCAAACGCTATTTTTCGTATCTAAGAAGAGTTGTTTTTCGATACTTGAAATAAGCTGATATAATCTGGTCTGAAATTACTGTTCCAACCTTATTCCTAGAACACCCGAAAACAAAATTAATTAAACTCTAATTAATTTTAATTATAGTATTAAATTATTAATTACTCTAATTAATAATTTTAAATCATTAATTACTCTAATTAATATTAAATTATTATCTCTGGATAACCACCCGGCTAAAGGTGGGAACAGCTGTTCTCATCCGTATTTTTATTTTTAAAATTTAAAAATTAAAAAATTGAATTCTAAAATTTAAAATTTTAAACTTTATAATTTATAATCTCAAAATCAAAGTTTATAATTTTAAATTCTAAATTTTAAATTTGATATTTAATATTTTAAAATTTTCAAATTTAAACTTGATATTAAATTTAATGTTTAAAACTTTAAATTTTAAATTTTGAAACTTAAAATTTGAGATTTTAAATGTTAATTTTAAATTTTGAATTTTAAATTTTAAAAGTTAAAATTTAAAATTTAAAAATTTAAATATATATGAAAGTGGTAATATTATTATTTTTATTTATAACTACCCACTATCTCTATTATTCAATCTTATTTATTCAAAGCTATTTCTCTATTTCGAAGAATATCCCATTTTACATCCCAATTTTCATCCAAACGTAAAATTAATTTAGTTCTTACTTATATCTGAACTTATATCTATTTCTGAAATAGATAGTTTATTTATATCTTACCAAATGATACCTAAAATAATTATTAGTTTTTCTAACATTTTTTTTTCAGATTCATGAAAAAAATTTTCTTTTAGTTTTTCAAACTTTTTGGGATAGAATTATGAAAGAAACATATTATTTGTACACCTAACATATCCTTACGATTAATAAGAGATTGTTTGGATTCCCGTACGAGTCCGTAAAAAGATTTTTCGAGAAAAAAGTTTCTTACGGAAAATTCTATTTTCAGAATTTTGTATGTTTGTGTTTCAAGAAAAAATAGTTTTCAAAAATACTTTTTCTCATATTTTATGAAAAAGTAGTATTTTGTTTTCAAAAAAAAAAATGAAAACAGAAAATAATTTTCGTGAAACTTGATTTCTTGGAAACCAATATGAACGAAAAATTGAAAAAGGTAACTTCAATAGAAAACTTGGTTTCTCTGAAAAATGTAGAAAAAATTTTTTCTGGAAAAGTTTTTTTCAGGTCTTCAGTTTTTCGCCTGTCCAATTCTAATAAAAATTAGCTTTTTTAGAAAGAAATTTTCTTTCAAACTTTATAAAAAACATTGTTTTCGTTTTCTGGATTTTATAAAAAACGAAACAATTAGTTTTCTATAAAATCTGGAAAAAATTCTAAAATATTAATATTTGAAACAAATGATTAAAAAACTAAAAAAAAAAAAAAAAAAATCTACATAGAACAACTTTCTTAGAATGTTTTTCTACAATTTCTAAGAAACCAAACAGTCCCTAAAAAACAGGGGGCCTGGTCATACTTTATAATAAAGAATAGGCATACAAATAACATTACTTACGATGGAATAAATGTTTTTCAAAAACAAAAAAATTAAAAAAATGTGAAAACTAATTTTAATTTTTCACAATTAAAATTAACATTACTCCCGAATCTTCTGTTGCTTTCAACCCTGAAGAAGATTCCAGTAAAGATAGGGGAGGGACCAAAGGATGCCGCCTTCACTAATTGAATTCCACCAGCTATGGTTGTGGGAATAGCATTAAAATGTACCAACATATGATTCCTTTACAACAGCTGGAGCTAGATGTCACGGCCTCAGCATTTTTATTCACAAAATCTGTGCGGCACCCGCCTTTCTGCTCGAAGATGGACAAGTCTAACTCCTTATTACTAGTCTGAACTTTCGCGCCCCACGACTAAGTATGCAAAGAAAAAGAGAAGAGAAAAAGACAGAGATTCACAAAAAACTAAGTACTTCACTACTTAGAAAAATAGGACTGTAATATACAACTTCTCTTGTATCTCTACCTTATTTCCCCTTATTGTATATTTAGTCGTAGAGCACGGAGATTCAGGCTAGCAGTAAAGAGTTAGACTTATCCATCTTTGAGCAGAAAAGCGGATGCCGCATGAGCTTTGCGAATAAAAACGCTACGACCGTGATATAGAGCTATCAACAAGCGAAACATGAATGAGTTGGGACTGGCTCTTATTTGACTCGAAACTATTTGAGATCGGCTTCTATATGGCTTGAGCTTGTGACGGGCTCAAAAAGCCCAACTCATGATCGGATTGGAATTAAACGAGTCGGCTCGCATTCTGCTCGTTAGTTCGATTAGTTTGTCAAGTCGAGCTAGCCGATGTAGCTCGAATATAGCGCGGAATTTAAACCTCGGAGCTTTTTCTTATTTACTTCTCACTACAATTCAAAACTTCTAAATTTGTCTTGAAATAATCAAAATACCCTTCTAAACCCTTCCAGGAATTTGAAAATTTTAAAGAAATTTTTAAAAATCAGTAAAGACATTTTGGTCAACCGGAAGTATATTAGATATTTTTAAAGTTTTTTGAAAGATATGCAAGATATTATCCCTTAAATCTTTAATGGTTGAAATTCTATAGATAAATAGGCAACGATATACTTGAGTTGGATTAAAATCCAAATAGTGAAAATTTATATTTTATATGTATAACTTCATATAAAAGCATAATATATGTAAGCATAATGTATATATATTCAAACTATATCAAGTCGAACACGAGCGAACAAATCCTAACTCATGTTTGACTTGTTTAATTGTTTATTAAATAAGTGATTCGACCTCAAACTTATTTTGAGTCGAATATGAGCTGACTCGCAAACAGCAAACTGGATCGCCGGCCCTACCTAGAGCCTCCGTTTATTTAAGAGCCTGTTTGTTTGTTCGTAATTACTTTTTAGGCCCTTTGGGCTAGATAATTAAAGGCCCCTTTTAGTAGGGCATGAAAGTCGAATATTTACAAGCACCACTAGGGCATGAAAGCCCAATATGTACAAGCACCACACCAATGTAAGCAAAAAAGCGATTATTTTAGTGTCTGTTTGGCTCTACTTCTACGACTACCTCTATATGGCTGTAGAGTTTTGGCAAACAAATTATAATGTATCGTTTACTGTGGCAGGAAGAAGAAATAAGATTTCGAGGCTTAAAAACGTAGTGGTAATTTAGAGCTTTTTGAGTTTTGTTGTGCAGAGATCTAAAAAAAAAAAAAAAAAAAAAAAAAAAAAAAAAAAAAACACTTTTTAGTATTTTTCATAGAAGCACTACTTTAGTAGCACTTCGTTGAGTAATACAACATTTTTCAGTACCATACTAGCTCTGAAGCCTCATTCGGAGCAGCGAGCGTAGTCTGATACCAAGTGTAAAGCAAAGGAAAAAAATATGCTCATTAAGTTTTAGTTTTCAAATAAAATTCTAAGTAGATGTTGAAAAATAGTAGTTGCTGTTGCTTTTCACACCACAACTCATTGTCATGTTACTCGATATGCCATGTTTTGGCGTAAGATAACAAGGGGAACTATTTTGTCCTTTACAAAAAATATTACAACTTTATATAACCTTTGATTGGTAACATAATGTTGTTTTTTTCCATTTTTTTTGGTTAAAATACTTTTCTCAATCGATCTTTTCAATTACATTGGCTATTCAAATAAAATCCTTATATCATGTTAAAATTAAGCTGTAGAAAGTGTTTGCTTGCATGCTCATATTAGTTGTCAAGGGCTAGGAACTTGAGTAGTTCATGTTCAATTTACTTTGAAAACTCTTTTCTTCATTGATTTGATGAGCAAATATACTTAAGATGACTTTATTTTTATTTTTTAAAACTTTTTATACTGTAAGCCTCTGAACGCTCAAATTTTTTTAAATTAAAATTTTCACTTTCCGAACTAGAACTCCCTTCCATAAAGATTTGTATTTTGAGTTGGAAATTGATTTGGGCTAATGGACTTAAACTCAACTCGGATCAGACCAGCGATGGATCGAAGGAAATGTTTGATTGACTAGTCAAGCTAAACCGGTAGCTCTACCCACCTTTTTCTACTCCTCGTTCTCCCTTTAATTTCTCTCTTGCTTGTCTTGTCCGAGAAGAGGACGCTATCCTTTTACCTTCATCTGACTTCTTAAAAGTCTTGATTGAAATACGTTTTGAGTGAGCTTTTATTGTTATGTCTTTGTCACGGTCGACTGAGAGCACCCCAGCGGTCGACTGGGGTATGTGTTGTAGGTTGACTCTGAATAACTAGTGGTCAGCCAATTTGGGCACGGTCAACTCTGTAGGGCAGTTGACCGAGCTTGGATGGGAGGTCGACTGAGGGCAACTCGAGGCTTGGGAAGCTTCTACCTTGACTCCTACCGACACTTCTAGCAACGCCTCGAACTATCAAAATTTGATTAGGATACCATCTTATTGAGTTATTAATTGAACAACTACTTACACGTCACAGAGATAAATTATTGTTCATGATATATATAGATGCATGGAGTATGATACAAACTTATATGCATATTAAATTGTTAGTTCCTATAATTACATGCAAGAAACATAGTAAGGTATTGTCATTGCATGGTTACGAGTAGGACCTTTATGTGGCATAAGCCAAATTAGGTCAAGTCCTATGATTGGATGGGCACACGGTGTGAGTCGAGTTGGTTCTCCCAATTCTAATGTATAGTAGTACCTTGTGGGCCACCCTAGTTCTGTGTGCAGATGTAACGATCCAGCCCACTAGCAATAATAACTCGTTGGGCCCAACCACCGGCCCAAAATGCTTAAGCCCAGTTATTATTACTAGTGTCTAAGTCTCTTATAAACCCAATGACAACCCCATTCCCATCCGATGTGGGACTATTGGGGTGTCACAGCAGATATGTATTGCTACAGCTACCACAATAAACAATCGGTTAGATCTCCCTTTGGTTAGAGGTTTGATTATGTATGTATTACATTGGGCGGACACTTGAGGATCATTACTACAAAGTAGAGACCCGAGGGTATTGTGTACCAAGTAGTGGCCGAAGGATTCCTTGATTTCCATAAAAATCAGGGAATAATCCATTGTTTATAAGGTAGAGATTGATGTTTAGTAAAGGTATTGGTTTATCGAGCAAGATTTAACATGGGTGTCACACCCCAAAAATCTCACATTGGATATGAATGGGAATGTGATTGGGTATATAAGAGGTTTAGACACTAATAATAATAACTAGGCTTAAGCATTTTGGGCCGGTGTTTGGGCTCAACGAGTTATTGTTGTTAGTGGGTCGGGTCATTACATTGGTATTGGGTTTTAGATTTATATGCTAATAGATCGAATAGGGTTAGGGTTTCTTCCAATCCGACCTCTTCCTCCTCCATTATTATTAGGAAATAATTGAACAAAGAGACGAGCGGTGAAATAAAAAAAAAGTAGTGCAGTACTTTTATAGGAAGAATTGGGCTTCAGTGTTTGCCACCGAATTTGTAGTTTTTTACGAAAATTGCCATTTTGAATGGTGTAAACACGTGCTCGTAAATAAATCGAAGATTACTTGTGATTGGTGTGGTTTGATGAGGTGGATCGGGTCGTTACATTTGGTATCAGAGCCAGTTCACCAGTTAGAAGTGTGAAATGAGTCTTGACTGAGCCAAAGTTGGAATGACAAACTAAGCCAAGGTCGGTGATTAACAGGCTAAGTCAGGGTCGGAATGACAAAGGCTAGTGAGATAAATCTCACAACGCCTGGTGATCTTGGGCTATGTGTGTTTAGGGCCGACGAGGACGTCAGGGCCTAAACGGGGGGAGTCTATGACACCCCAATAATCCCACATCGGATGGAGTGGGGTTGTCATTAGGTTTATAAGTGGACTCCACCCTAATAATAATAACTGGGCTTACGCATTTTGGGCCGGTGGTTTGGACCCAACAAGTTATTATTGCTAGCGGAAGGAAAATACCTAATAAACTAGGTCTACCATGTCATCAATAGACCAAATAATAACTAACTCATCCTTCTTCATAGCAGAGACCGTAGAATGACTGCTGTTTTATATATATATGTTGTAACATTATCATAGAAGTGTTTTTGTAAAGCAAAAGCCTTAATTTTTATTTTTTTTATATATATTTTATATTCACTAGATATTGGATTATGCTCTTAATTTATCAAATAGTACAAAACTTGTACAAAACTTGTAATATTCTCCAACACTAAAGTTGGACTTCTATTGAAAATGTATGCTGCAGTAGATACCGCTTCTGTCTAAAATTTGTTCGGAAGCTTTTTCGCTTTCAACATGCCTTTTGCCATCTCGACTAAACTTCGATTTTTGCACTCTACAACACCGTTCTGCTGAGGCGTGTAACTGGTTGTCAACTGCCTGTGAATACCATTAGCCTTATAAAAATTTTCAAACTTGTTAGAAATAAATTCTCCCCCTCGATCTGTACGGAGGGTCCTAACATAATAATTGAATTCGTTATCGACCAAATTTTTAAATTTTTGCAAAGCATCAAAAGCTTCGGATTTATTTTTGATAAAATAAATCCAAGTCATCAGGCTATAATCATCCACGAAAACCACAAAATAGTAATTGCTGCTGAGCGACGGTGTCTGCATCGGTCCACATACATCTGCATGTATCAATTCTAATAATTTTTTAGCTCTCCAATTGCTTTTTCTTGGAAAAGAGTCCTTGTGATGCTTTCCTAGCACACAACTTTCACATACAGAACTATTATTATGCACCAAAGGCAAACCATCAACCATATTCTTTTTATGCAATAAATCAAGTCCCTTAAAACTTAAGTGACCATATCGATAGTGTCATAACCAATCATCATCTAGCACTACTTTCATTGCAACATGAAAAGGACAAATTTTATTTTCTGTCATCGAAAATTCAAAAAGTAATTTTTTTTATTTTTATCTCCATAAATTGTGCACTTAGAATCTTCAAAAATAAGCAAATAACATTCTTTCAAAAATTGACCAACACTAAAAAGATTGGAATTCAATCCTAGAACATATAAGATATTATTTATTTTTTGCATTCCAGAAATATTTACCTCAACTGTACCTCTTCCATACACGTCATGGACATAGCCGTCACCCATTGTCACGCGGCCTTTAACTGATTTGTCCAAATTAATAAAGTTTTCTTCTTTTCTTGTCATGTGACTGCTACAAACACTATCGACATACCAAATATTGTTAGTAGTTTTTTCTAATGAACGATATGCAAAAAGTATATTATCGTTTTCATTCTTTTCATAAACAAAATTCGCATTCTGCTATTTCAATTTACAAAAGCGCTCGATATGGACAAATTTTTTACAATAATAACATTAAATATTTTTACGATTGTGGGATTGATCGTTACCTCCGTAGGTTCTCTGATTTTAATTACTCGATCCTTCATTATTTCTATTGTTGAAACCACCTACCACCACGGCCTCTACCACGGCCATGACCACGGCCTCTGCCACGGTCTCCAGATGCTGAAGTTTGACGATTGAAAGTATTTGTACCACATTTTTCATCGCTTTTCGATTCACTTTGAAAAGCATGCTCAGAAAAACTTTCAGTTCTATCTTTTCGTTCCTCATGTGCTAAAAGAGAAACAAGACGTTCACTACAAGATAATTTAGATAAATTTTTTGGCTCTTCTATAGCAGAAACTAAATCACCATATTTTTTCTTTAGACTTCTTAAAATTTTTTTGACTACTATTTGATCAGTAATTTGTTAACCATAGGTACGCATCAAGATAACTAATTCCATAACCTTAGAATAAAAAGTATGAATATTTTTATTTTCTTGCATAAAAAAAGTTTCAAATTTTCTTTTTAAAATTTGAATCTTAACTCTGAGTACCTTTTCGTTACGTTGGTATTCCTTCTGTAATATATCCCATGCTTCCTTCAATCGAGTAGCACCGGCAATGTGGGAAAATATCGAATCGTCAATTGATTGCTGAATAAAGAAAAATGCATTTGCATCTTTTTTCAGATTCTCTCCGGTTGTTTTCTTGCATCCTTTTTGTACAAAATCCCATAAATCTTGGGATCACAGCAACGTCCGCATCTTCACGCACCAAAAATCATAGTTGTTCTCTTTGAATATCGAGAATCCTTGTGCAACTCCGTTAGCGCTATTAAACGCCATCGACACCTTCTCCTCTCGAAAACTTGGCTCTGATACCGCTTGTTACGACGGTGGGCTTCCAACAAATACGCTCTATATACTTGTTATGGTATATAGAGATCTCCACAAAAAAGTAAAATAGAAAAGACAAGAGAAGAAGAAGACAAATCAAAGAATCTGATACGTTTTTGTGGAAGCAAAGTAAAACAACTATATTGAATAAAAGTTAACATCTACCCAGCATGCGTCCGTACACGGTGGTGACGACAACTAATTAATTAGCGCCCGGCTCTGGCTTCAACTTAATTAATACCGGCTTCGTTAACCAAATAATTCTGACCTATCTATTTATAATTAATTACATAGAATCCTACTCTGATTCGATTTCATCTCAATCACAATTTAAATAACCGAATATAATAATGGATAAGATCAAATAATCTAATCCTAATCTCATTAGCATTATCTCTAACAAGATCCATCTCACACTTCCGGCCGGCTATCAGGTTCTAGTACCAAATGTAACAATTCAGCTCGCAAGTAATAATAACTCGTTGAACCTAAACCACCGGCTCATTAAACACAATTATTATTACTAGTATGTTCGTTATTTATAAACACATCATACTCTCCCACATTATCCGATGCAGAACTATTGGGATGTCACAGGTACTCTTAGGAACTTGAATTCCTTTTTCTCCTTCTCTTTTTTTTTTTTTTTTTTTCTTTTCTCTTTACATCCATTAACTCCGGACAACCTATTATTTGTATGGCTAGAAATGTTTGGCTTGAGCTACGCCCTGCGCCTTGTTGTGCTTTGACAATGTTCGTGCCCAAGAAATTGACCTCCAAGATCAAACGATTGATTGGCTATGTCTAGCCATTGACCGAAAGAAGTAGTTTGAGCTTATGAATTATTAGTTGACAATCAGTTAGCTGCTTGATTATCAGCAGTCGATCGGTCGCTAAATAGCAATCAACTGCAAGAGGGACATAGTAGACGTGAGCTCTTCTCCTAGGAAGGCTACCAAGTGCTGCAAGTCGTTATAGGGAAGGCCAACAAGCAATTAAGAAAGAAGAAGAAGAAAAAGTAGTTGCACTATTTGAGAGACTAAATTATACTATTTGAAGCTAAATTACACTATTTAATACTATTTGAGACTAACTTGTACCACAAAAATATAAATTGTACTGTTTGAGACTGAGTTGGGCTATTTGAGAAATTGTTTGAGACTAAACTATACTATTTAAGAAGTTGCACAAATAGTTTTAAACAATATAACTTAGTCTAAAAGAGTACAATTTAATCTCAAATAATTCAATTTCTATTTTTTTGTAGTGCAATTTAGTTTCAAATGATGCAATTTAGCCTCAAACAGTGCAACTTATTTTCAAACGAAGCATCTTGATCTTAAATATTGCAATTTCTAATTATTGTAGTGCAACTTAGTTTCAAATAATTTTAAATGGTACAGCTTAGCCTCAAAACTATATAATTTAGCCTCAAACAAAGCAACTTCTTCTTCTTCTTTTTTCTTCTCTGCTTGTTGGCCTTCTCTGTAACCGCTGCAATGCGTCGTGGCTTTCTCAGAAGAAAATTATATATTGTTTTAATTTTTTTTTCTTTACTTTTTTCTTGTTTCTTATTCTTTTTTATCTCACCCTTTGTATCTTTTTGGCTACTGCGTCCCTCCCTCGCTTTTCACTGCAACCGCTGCCCCTACACTAACGCACTCTTCCTCCCATCGTCCTTAATCCTGCGACACCCTCGTTGTCGTCGCCATCGTCGTCGTAGTCCACGACCGTGCCCTCTACCACAGCCTAAATTACGTGATTGAAGCCATATTTGAGTCTATTTCGCTACCACCGGCGGCATCGTTGTTGGCATGGGCGAGATAGGAGAGAAGAGTGCAGAGAAGGGGGGGATGAAGAGGTACAAAGATGGACGAAAAAAACGAACAGAGTAAGAGGAATAAGTAAAATTTAGTCAACTTACTAAAAATTCAAACATAATTTGTAAAATTTAAAAATAATTTATTTTTATAAAAATACAAAACTAATTAATTTTTTATATAAATTGGCCATTAAAAAAAAGAAATCTAATTATTATAGGACATTTGAGAATATGACGAAGTGTTTAGATAACTTTAAAAAAAAACAAAAAGTGTAAGGGGTAATTTAGACACACTACAGTGTGTTGCATGTAATTTAGTCTTAAAACTTCCGATAACTTTTCCGAGGAGAGACCTAAAACTTAGGGCTGGCAAACGAGCGAGCCGGCTCACGTTCAACTCGTGTTCGGCTCGATATTCGGCTCGCTCGAGCTCGACTCGAAATTAAATGAGCCGAGCTTGAACAAAATAAAAGGCTCGAAATTCATTTCAAGCCGAACTTGAGTATTACTCGGCTCGTTCGAATTAGGCTCGAAAAGCTCGAAAAGCTCGAA